>NC_135432.1:64394113-64694113 GCF_051991255.1 Vanacampus margaritifer
GGTCAAAATGATGCTCAAATATATTTTACTCAGCTATATTCCTGTAAGATCCCTTTTCAGGGCCTACCTTCATTAAAAAAAATAAAAAATAAAAAATTATTCGCCATTAACTCTTTCACTGCCAGACGTTTTCAGAAACGGGTTGTCCCCACTGCCAGACGATTTAAGCATTTTGACTGATCTTTCAAGGTCCACAGAAAATGTTGTCTTTGGACTATGGAAACACACATACTACCAAATTGTTTCTACCTTATTCCGTTCTTCAGTAATCAATAATAGAAAATGGTTACTTTCACCGAAATGCTCTGTTTTGAAACAAAAAATGGAGAAAAAGAGCTTTTTGTGAAACAATGTTATTTCATGCACTCTAGTGAATTGTACACTTCTTTTTGTCCATGAATGATGCCACAAACACCTAAATAGTGCTTTACTTCTGTAAAACGCTTTCACCAACAATGAAAAAGTGTTTTTTGATTGCAAAATACGTTTATTTCCATTCAACAGTGTAACAATTTGACAAAACAATTTCGCAAACTATTTACAAATGTGTGCAACTGTGGTACTACTTACAATTAGGTGGATGTTTCAAATCCAGTTTTTCCTTTTGTAACGCTCTCCTGCGTGCAAGGAGACGCCAGGACTCGCACAACAGTTTACTTTCACTTTCACATTGGTCCGTTTTGCGTGCAAACGTTACACTTTCTTGACGGCCTTTTTTTCCGGGCAATAAAAAGCAAGTAGCAGACTGTACACACTTCCTCCGATGAATATGCATTGGACTCGGGGCACTCTCCGTCGTCCGATCGAACGTCCACCTGTGCGTGCTCGATTGCGCTCCGCGTTTACGACGCCGTCATAGCCGCCGCGTCAGCGGTTCCAATTTCGCCGTCAAGCTCGGATTCACCTTCATCATCATCGAGGATGATCACCGTCGTCATCAATGTACTATTTTAGCGTTGGCCGATGCCTTTCGTGTTGTAAGTGTAGAGCTGCTTGCAAACGCTCGCCATTGCCCGTTCCCTCCTCCATCTAGCTCCATCTAACGTCTTCTACTGCCGCGTCAATGCTTTCCAACCACGGAGTCACCACCCTCATCTTCATCATCGATGATGATCATCGTCGTCAACAATGTGCTCTTTCAGCGATGCTTTTGGTCTTTGAAAAAAACGTCTCGGGCGTGAGCTCCTCGCGACCGGCCGCCATTTTTCCTTTGTCTTCCATTCTCATCTCCTGCTCGACGCTCTAGCTCCGCCTCTACTGACGCCCACCCGATCTTGTCAAAAGAGAGTCATCGCTGCCCTCT
This sequence comes from Vanacampus margaritifer, assembly GCF_051991255.1. Lineage (NCBI taxonomy): Eukaryota > Metazoa > Chordata > Actinopteri > Syngnathiformes > Syngnathidae > Vanacampus > Vanacampus margaritifer. The sequence goes on from NC_135432.1 coordinate 64,395,417, forward strand.
AGGGGCCAAAAATAGTCATTAGGCACAACAGACAGGCTGGAAACTTTCACCAGACATGCGGAAGGGTTTCCTCTACCCGTTTCAAAAAAAAAAAAAAAAATCATTGGATGACGTCTTTTGACGTCATTGGCAGTGCTCCGTAGGTTTTTACTTGACGTCTTTAAACGTCAGTGGCAGTGAAAGAGTTAATGCCAATTAGTTCTGGTTAATTCCCCAACTTTGAATATTAGTTGAATTTTTTCAACCGTAGTTCTCATTGCTCATTTTTACCCCCATGCAGAGACATAGCCAGCGCCATTAAAGAGCTCCTGGACACGGTCAACAACGTCATTAAGAAATATCAGTACCAGAATCGCAGAGTGAGTAACATCATCCTTTCACGCTTCAAATTGTCATCCTTTGCATATCTTCACTATTTTCCCATTTATGTGTTACCGGTCAAGGCCCTGGAGCATCAGAAAAAAGAGTTTGTGAAGTACTCGAAAAGCTTCAGCGACACCCTCAAAACGTACTTCAAAGATGGGAAGTAAGTGCAGCGCGATGTCGTTTGACTTTCATTCTTCTTCTGTTTAAATTATTATCTGGTGAGTTATTCTTAGAACAGACCACTGGGATAATCATGTTGTGTTATGTCAAATAATGACGGTATATTCGTCCGATTTGGACCTCCCAGTTTGAGTAGCGTTCAAAGTGAACCTTTTCTGATGGAAGGTCGGAAAAACTCCCGACTTCCCACTTTCTTTGAATGCAGCATAAGCAAAAAAAAAAAAAAAGGGGTTTGGCCATGTTTGTAGTCCTTATTGCGTCACTGCTCAGCGCTGTCATCTTTCATTGCCAGGGCGATTAACGTCTTCAACAGCGCAAATCGGCTTATCCACCAAACCAACCTCATACTGCAGACCTTCAAGATCGGGGCCTAGCTCAGTGAGGACCACGCGGTCCGGGGAAAGCCGCCACCCCAACCCTGCGGAGGTGGTAATTTTGTGGGGGGAGGGGTTGGAGCAAGGCGGGCGGGCGGGCGCTTGGGTGGGCATATGGTCGGGAGCACCTGACCCATATTTGTAAATTAGGAAGAGTTGATTTTAGGGCTGGGGGTCCGCAGCGGGAGAGACTGAAAAGTGCCATTTGTGTAGTCAATGAGGATTTTCCAGTCTCCAGCTGAAATCGGCTCCAAAGTCTGCTTGTTTGATTTTATTTGGACACTTTTAATTTATAACCCTGATTTTTTTTTGTTTTGTTTTGTTTTTCCGGGGAGGTGTTTATTAAAGACTAATTGCCATTTTTCTAATATATTCATGTTGATCATTTTACATAAAAACAACAACACTGCAACAATCATAGCTACACGCGTGAGACGACATCCGTTTTGTGTCCTTGTCGCTCGGGAGGATTGACAGGCCTGGGAGGCGGCCATTTTAAGATCCCGAATTTCATTCCTCTTCGCTTATCTTGACGACCGCGACGCCAAATGACTTCCAAGCACAGCGTTGTGCACCTTACTACTACTTAGAATAATAAGTCATACAACATTCCCCTCCGCCTCCTCCTCCTCCTCAACAGAGTGTTAGCACGCCAAGACGCTCCTCGCTGTCGGGGCTTGTCAAGACAAGAAATTCTGTATTTAACTGATCCTGGTTGCAAATGTTCAATAAATAGTTTCCAAATGATCACTTTATGCTTTTTGACTTTTCTCGTCCACTGTTGCTATTTATAGTCGCGTGAATGAAAATGCTATTCATACTACGTTCCAGCATACAATCTTACCAGGATTAAATAGAACATCAAGAATTAAAAAAAAAAAAATTGGATCACGATTTGAGGCTTCAATATGATGGATGTTGTACCGTTCCTTTGCTTGTGCGCGCGTTCGCCACCAGGGGGCAGTATAATACATGCACACGTACAAACCACACAAAGACAATACAGCACATGGGTTTAACTTTTTAGTGTTGGCAGGTGTAGTTGTTATTTATGCACCATAAATTCAATTATTGAGCGAAGGCTTTGGAGGGGGTTTGCTTTTTTTTTTTTGCGTTATGCCTCATACATAAAGTGTGCAGCTGTGGTGGAGTGACTGACAATTATTATTATTTTTGCAAATTAACCCATAGTAAATATGTCTAGTTATGCGCCAGCATCAGCTACCTTTGTTTAGTTGTTGATGGTATTCTCGGAGGGAAAAAAAGAAGCTTCCGTTTATCACAAAGTGCACAGTATTGTTTTAAAACATTCAGGACGACAAATTAAATTTCACAATCTCGGTTGTTCATATGAATTTGAATAAGGTGTAATTGTACTTTGTAGTCTTCTTAGTAAAGGAAACATTTTATGACGTGACTGAGCAAGACTATTATGAAGCACTTGCAATGTTTTTTTTTTTTTTTAATACTCCTCTAGATGGTGCTCTTAGGGTTAGTGCAATGGAAATTGATCATTCCCACTGCATTTTTAAACCAAGAGTGCCAAATCGAGGAGTCAAAAATATCACAAGTGCTTCATGAAGCTTCATTTGTCCATCACTAGCCATTGACCTAAGGCAGTGGTGGGCAAACTCGGTCCTCGAGGGCCGGAGTCCTGCAGGTTTTGGATGTTTCCCTGCTCCAACGCAGCTGATTCCAATTTTTCCCCGATTTTTTTTTTTTTTTTTTTTCCCCCTTGAATGAAGACCACGTTTCCCATGAGGACCAGCGCATCTGGACGTCTCAGGCGCTCGCATTGGACTGAATTACCGGCGCATTGTTTCCTGTGGCTACTTTCTATTTTTTCTTCATACAGCATTGTACAGGGATGTGGTTTTTCCGCTAATTTGCGGAATTCCGCTTTTTTTATCACCCCCCCCCCCCCCCCAAAAAAAATCCGATTTTTTTTTTTTTGTATTTCATTGTGTATGCACATGACTCCGACAGATAACATCTTCTGCTATAACAAAGACATTTGTGGTATGCTCTAATATGAGTTACTTTTCATTTGGTCATGATACAATTATTTGTTCATGAAATTTGAACTCTTCAGCATTATTTATGTGTTAACTTAGTAATCACATTAGTTAGATGTGATAGTTTTTAAAAGCAAAGGCAGTCCAATGTTTTTGAATGTGACTGATTTTGAGTTGACTAAAACTGCCATTTTATATGGGATAGTTCAATATACATTGAAAATTTATGCTGTTGTTTTGTCTATTTCTTTGTCATGTGAGTGCATTGAAAGTACTTAAAAACACGGAAAACCCATGAGCGAGTGCCAGCGGCCCCCAGACCCCCCGGCTAAATTTTCAGATAATTTCACTTTGGTCAAATCACATCCCTGATTGTAACGTTTCGCAAGTATGTCAACAGGAGACGCCGGTCGCGCTCACTCCCTTCCTGTGATGCATTCACAAGCGTTGGTAAACTTTTGTCAGTGTGGAAAGGCTAACTATCAAGCTGAGTGGAGCGTTATGGAGGCTGCATTTACACTTTAGTCCCGAGGTGGCAGGCGTGTGTAAAAAAGAAAGTCAGTCTTTAAGGCCCCTTTAATGGTTGATTTAAAAAAAAAAAAAAGAAGAATAAAATAAAAAATAAAAAAAAGGATATCAGGTTTGACTTTTTTGACATCACAAAATCCTGCCATTTGCTAAAAAGTAGAGCTCCCCTTCCAACAAAGGCTTTTCGGGATCTTACGTCTTGCGCTGGTCTTCCTCACGCCCCAAATAATTCACAAGTTCAAGTTTAATCAGCCCCGCTTCCTTTAAAACACGGTCGACATTGGGGATCAGTTTTTCCTGGAAGTCCCACAATCTCTGGTCCACGCGGAGCTCTGTCAGACTTTCAGGGTCATTGAAGTGAATGACCCGACACACGTCTTCCGGGACAAAGTAGGTTTTCCCAAACTTCTTTGTCACAGAGTGCACTGATGTTTGCTCCACTAACCTGGCAAAGGAAGAAATATAGGAATGAACTGAAACAATCGTTTGGAAGTTGGATTTGCGTTTTAGGAGTCTTTTTGCCGCAGAAGAAATGGAATCGTTCCTCAAGGTGAACTCCTCATTTCATATTCCCAAACATTTGCTCACGTGGGAGTATGTTACGTACTGTAACTGCTTCAAAATGGCCGCTACTATTGCGGCATTGGCTCGGTGCAGCAATTTGCACCACCCTGGTAGTACAAATAAATTCACGTGTTTTGAGATCCACAAAATCACATACCGGACACCGGATGGCGGAAACTCATTTTTGGCCGCTTGTATGCGGAATCTCTTTTCTTTCTGTCACAAACCCACTGACCATCATGAAGGGGGGTAGGAATGTCGGATCGACCGGTTAATGATAGCTTGGCCTTCTGGATCAACTCCCTCTTCACTACAACAAGACGGAGACAAGTCTGCATGACGGCAGGCGATGTCCCACTCCATTCTCGCCTCGCTCATGACCCCAAGATACTTGAACTCCTCCACTTGGGGCAGGATCTCATTCCCGACCCGGAAATGGCATTCCACCCGTTTCCGACTTATCATAGCTATCATGCGTAGCTAATTTCATATTCCAATTCTACCCGTCTGTGTTTGTGGGGCGTACCTTGGCAGAATGATCATCTTGCTTAGGTGCAAACTCTTTGGCTTCTTCCTGTAGATGTGCTGCAGAATATTCAGTCCCGGCAATCCTTCCCACTGAGGTAGTTTAAATGTCCCGTTGGGCTCCAATTTTGTGGGGAATCTGTGGGCTTGGATACGGAACTCGCTGGCCTGTGGGATACACAAGATCAAGTATGAGTGAGGTCTGTGCGTCGACGCCGGGCCAGCTCCGGAAACCCAAAAGAATGTACGTCAGGATGGCGCCGTCGGAGCTCGCTCATCATGGACATCAGGTCCCGATGCTGGTACGGCATGACGATCTCATCCAGGTCGTTGAGCAGGACGTAGCGGGACCGCTCCATAGACCTGTAGATGCACTCGTTGAGTGTGACCAGTTGACCGTAGTAATGCAGGTCGCCGCCGCTCCTGGAGAACATCCAGCCAGGAGAGGGTTTCAGGTGCCTGTCGATGGGCCAGGGGACGAGCTCCACGAAGCCTTCCTGACTGTAGACGCTCAACAGGCGGCCGAGTTCCGGCCCACTGCTGATGTAGTAGACCACCACCTTGTTCACGCCGAGCAACCTGGGAGTAGACGGGTCTGATTGGACAAATGGCCACAATATGACCGAGACTGACTGAGCTCATCTTGAAGTGGTGGCGAGCAAGACCAAGGTTTTTAGTGGATCATTTTTTGTTTCATGCTTGTGGCAAACTGGAGTGACGAGAAATGCTGACCTGTACATCTCCAGGGTCTGTGCCACCTGGAGGACATTGTTGAGGTTTCCATACAGGACGGAGATGCACACCGTGAAATTGAACCGCGTCTCCTCCCGACGGTTCCTTATGGGCAGCCACGTCAGATTCCCCGCGTCGGCATTTTCTTTCGCCGGCAACAGCGCCACGTGCGAGCAGCGGCAGCCCGCCGGCGTCTGACACAGGACGGCGGCGCTGACATAAGGGAAGCCAAAGTGGCTGCCGTGCAGTAGAACCGCGGCACTGCTGGAGTTGGACACCAACCCCCGGCAGCAGAAGACGCAATGCAGCTGCTGCACCGAGTCCCGCTTGAAAATGGCAACGATGCGCACGTCCTTGCCGGGCACTCTCTCGTCCGCGTAGGCCGACATCAGCAGGTGTTTGGTACCGTTCAGATGGGTGATGGTCTCCTCATTCACCCGTCCGAGGCATATGCTGGTACTGTTCAGATGTGTGACGGTCTCGTTATTCACCCGTCTGGGCCACGTGCAGGGGGTCCCCGCGTATAGGTTGAGCACGCCAATCCTCGCCGTGCTCATCCAGTAGATGAAGATGACCAAGGTGACTAGAACCAAGAGAAGCAATTTCCTTGTGCATCCTGTCATCCCTTTGGGTAATGGGCCCATTCTATAGTGAGGCACAAATAGGAAACAAACCCGTTCAGTCAGTGGACTTATCATAGAGCTGTGTTGAGAAATGTTGTCTCATTTTCTCCCGAGGCAGAAATGCGCTACTTTCAGTTTACATTCCACCAAAAATATGAACGAGTTCAGTTACACCACATTATTTTACTTATTAGCGATAAATATAAAGTCCTGCTTGGCGATCGTGAATTGGTCTTGTCGGGATGTGTAATTCTCTCGGTAGCCTCTAGGGGCACCATCTGTTTCATTCATTTGAAGAGGCAAACGTACGGCAAACTTCAGTACGTAATGAAAGAGCTCCACTTAGAATTTCGGGATTCGTTGACTTGGATGAAAGATTAATATTTCATTCAGACGCACAATGCGGACTGGATTTCGTAACGAAAGGAAAATGTTCACTATTCCTTACTAACATACACATTCAATACAGAATCTAAACTAGAGGTATTTCATCAAAGGAAATGAAAATTGAAGAAAAACATGCAGCATCAACGTTTATGTTTATGTTTTCTTTGATATGTTGGTTTTAGTTTATTACACACACAAATCAGAACCGGCTACAGGGCATTGTGAATGTGTGTTAAAAAAAAAAACATTGGAACTTCACCAATAATCATAAAACCCTTGCATGTAAGAACAGGCTGCTCAAATGGAGATCCCCCTGGCATCTGAATTTAACCCTATAAAGCCAAACATATCATATTAAATACAAGACATTTTGAGCCCTCTATTTAACTCTTTTACTGCCAAGGACGTTAAATGACGTTTAGTACAAACCGACGGAGGGGCCGCCAAGGGCGTTAAAAGACGTTCTCCTTTTTTTGGAAAGCTGTGGTGAATGTTTCAAGCAGATCTAGTTAGCCTAATGACTATTTTTGGCCCCTAGATAGCAGCAATGACTCTATTTTGACAAGATTGGGTAGGCGTCAGTAGAAGACGTGAGGCGGAGCTAGAGGGGACAATGGCTGGGGATGGGAAGCGAAAATGGCGACCGGTTGCAAGCAGCTCACGTTTGAGCATTTTTTTTTCAAAGACGAAAAGCATCGACCAACGCGAAAGAGCACATTGATGACGACGATGATCATCATCGATGATGGTGACTCCGAGGTTGACGCCGAAGTTGCAAGCGCTGACGCGGCGGCTATGACGACGTCATAAAAGGTTCACGGGCTAGCGATGCTAACACCGGAAAACGCGGAGCACAACCGAGCACGCTCAGGCGGACGTTCAATCGGACGACGAAGAGTGCCCCGAGTCCAATGCATATTCATCGGAGGAGTGGGTACACTCTGCTACTTGCTATTCCCCGGAAAAAAAGGCCGTGTGCACGCGAAACGGACAATGGAAAGTGAAAGTAATCTGTTGTGCAAACCATGCTCCCTCTCCTTGAGCCTAATTACTATTTTTGGCCCCTAGAGGGCAGCGATGACTGTCTTTTGACAAGATCGAGTGGGCGTCAGTAGAGGCGGAGCTAGAGCGTCAGGGCAGGAGATCAGAATAGAAAACAAAGAAAAATGGCGACCGGTTTGCGAGGAGCTCACGCCCGAGCCGTTTTATTTCAAAGACAAAAGCATAGACCAAAAAGAGCACATTGATGACAACGATGATCATCATCGATGATGATGATGATGACGACTCCGTGGATGGAAAGCATTGACGCGGCAGGAGAATACGTGGGGGTGGGGAGCTAGATGGCTGAGGAGGAAACGCAGAAGGTGCCCGTTTGCAAAGCAGCTCTACACTTACTAGACAAAAGCGATCGACCAACACTAAAAGAGCACATTGATGACGACGATGATCATCATCGATGATGATGAAGGTGAATCCGAGCTTGACGGCGAAATTGGAACCGCTGACGCGGCGGCTATGACGGTGTCGTAACGCGGAGCGCAACCGAGCACGCACAGGCGGACGTTCGATCGGACGACGGAGAGTGCCCCGAGTCCAATGCATATTCATCGGAGAAGTGTGTACAGTCTGCTACTTGCTATTTATTCCCCGGAAAAAAGGCCGTCAAGGAAGTGTAACGTTTGCACGTTGCACAATGTGAAAGTGAAAGTAAACTGTTGTGCGAGTCCTGGCGTCTCCTTGCACGCAGGAGAGCGTTACAAAAAGAAAAACTGTATTTGAAACATCCACATAATTGTAAGTAGTACCACAGTTGCACACATTTGTAAATAGTTTGCGAAATTCTTTTGTCAAATTGTTACACTGTTGAATGGAAATAAACGTATTTTACATCTAAAAACACTTTTTCATTGTTGGTGGTGGTGTTTTACAGAAGTAAAGCACTATTTAGGTGTTTGTGGCATCATTCATGGACAAAAAGAAGTGTACAATTCACTAGAGTGCATGAAATAACATCGTTTCACAAAAAGCTCTTTTTCTCCGCTTTTTTTCAAAACAGAGCATTTCGGTGAAACTAACCATTTTCTATTGTTGATTACTGAAGAACGGAATAAGGTAGAAACAAACTTTTTTTTTTCTGATGAAAAATGAGAGTCCAATCTTTCATTTGTTAGTATGTGTGTTTCCATAGTCAAAACACAACATTTTCTGTGGACCTTGAAAGATCAGTCAAAATGCTTAAATCGGCTGGCACCCACGGCATCCCTTTTCTGAAAACGCTTGGCAGTCAAAGAGTTAAGTAACTCTAGTCTTGTTATATATACAGTATATGTATATATATATATATATATATATATATATATATATATATATATATATACATATATATCTCACATTTTTAATTGTAATTAATCGCATGACTTCAATAGTTAACTTACAATTAATCGCAAATACAATACAATAAAAAAAAAAAGTTTTCATACTCTTGTTAACATAAAAGTGGGAAAAATTAAAGTAATAGAAATATGGCTACATCTTTTAGTCAATGATAGTTTTCATTTCATAATAGTTAAAAAAAATAATTGTTAAATTAAAAAGATGTATTGTACTTGTATAAGTGTGATATTGATTTGTGTTGAGGTCATTTTTCTGCCACTAGATGGCATAGTTGCATTGGAAGACACTAGTGAGAGCTCAGTGCATTTTTTTTTTCATATTAAGAGCTATGTAACCTTTAACATAGAGTAACTTGTGAAATTCTGCGCATTTTTTACAATTGTCAAATACAACTTGACCCCAGTCTCCACAAATATATGCATCTAATTTATTACTGTCAAATTTTGACATGGTAGAATAAACTTGAAATGACATCGTTTCACAAAAAGCTCTTTTTCTCCGCTTTTTTTCAAAACAGAGCATTTCGGTGAAACTAACCATTTTCTATTGTTGATTACTGAAGAACGGAATAAGGTAGAAACAAACTTTTTTTTTCTGATGAAAGATGAGAGTCCAATCTTTCATTTGGTAGTATGTGTGTTTCCATAGTCCAAACACAACATTTTCTGTGGACCTTGAAAGATCAGTCAAAATGCTTAAATCGGCTGGCACTGGCGACATTCCCGACATTCCCGTTCTCTCAGAAGCCTAGTTCCTGTTTGTCAGAAATCCGGTCTTTGAATTTCACCAAGCCATGTTTCTCTTCCAAATGTGTGTCGGGCTTTTATTAGCAAACGCCCCTTCCTCCCTCCAAGTACAAAATCAGATTAGATTCTCCCAGTATACTAGATCGTCCTTGAACTTTCAAAAAACGGATTTCTGATGAACAGAAACTAGACTTCTTAGATAAGTAAAATAAACTCATTAACTTTCTCATTTCTGGGAAAAGACAACAACGGAAGATAACAGAGAGGACAAATAAGCGTTACTCCTCAAGCTATATTCAGTTAACATAGTTATAACTGCATCTTCACAACTGTAACTAAATTCAAAACAGTTAAAATATAAAATGAAATATTAAAATGTCAACACAATCTAAAAACACTTTTTCATTGCTGTTGGTAGTGTTTTTTACAGAAGTAAAGCACTATTTAGGTGTTTGATTTCACACGCACAGATTTATCAATGTCCCTAAATTGCAACAGTTCAATCGACGTGTCGCGTCGCTGTATAGATTAAATAAATCAACAACCAAATGAAGCAACATTTCCCAAACTGCTCAGTTGTTTATAGACCAGTCGCAGAATTTTGAAATCAATGATGATGAACATGGACAAAAACTTTTCTTTTTTTTTTATCCGTTTTGACGATTCACAACTTACCGAGCGACCATGACGACGCAGGCAGAGTCCCGCCGGCTATCTGCAGTGGCTGCCTTGTCCTCACCCGCGCTCTGGCCTGCTTGCTAAACGCGGGCATGGAATGCTTTCCCCCAATTGCAAGCGTGCACTCCCACTAAACTTTTTACCGGACTGTCGAGATGTACTGATCAAAGGTATCCTCCTACCAGTGGGCTGGGAAAATTCTCTTGGAACTTCCACATCCTGGTCACCACCTCTTCCAGCGTCTTTTCTCCAGCGTGCATTCAAATTGTTCTCCTCATCTCTGTTGTGATGCTATTAGCGTATTTGTTATTGTAGCTTTTGCACTGTGTTATCAGCATAATAGTTGCTCCGATAACTTTTTTTAAATTTTTTTTTTTTTTTTTTACTTCCACACCTTTCAGAAGGTATTGAATACAGTTTGGTTTGTGTCAATTTAAGCTTCTCGTCCCGTGCGCACACGACGGCTCCGTCATTTTACCAATAATCAAACGGCAGTGGAAAAGTAATCCAGCTGCGACCCTGCTGATAATTATTTTTGACGCAAATAGTCGATCACAGAAACCGGCAAAATGGCGACAAAGAGCGCTCGCCGCCACCGCTTGACCTACTAATCAAAGGCATTATAAATAGCGCTTTGTAAACACACACACACACACAAGCTACGTTATAAATATTTCTGTCTTTTCATTAGTCGTCACTCAAGGTGGCTAGTGTGTTGTTGTTGTTGCCTTAAAAAGTTTTGCACCAACGCCAGTCATCAACTCGACAGCTCATGATCCAAGGCATACCACATCAAATGGTTAACATCTTACTTTCCGAACAGCAAATATGCATTGGATCACTGGTTCGCTATATTGTTTTATCAATTTTCAAACTGCACTGACTGGACAGTTCATTAGGTACAGCTGGCTCTTATTGAGTTACAAGTCGGACATCTTGAAAAAAAACCAAAAAAAAAACTGCTGTTTTTTTAAAAATGATTCGTTTATTTCTGTAGAGGCAGACTGTGATGATGCGGTCGAGCAGGACTGCCTAATGTTAGTGTCCAGAAAGTGTAATGCACGATACGTCCACTGTGGGCCGCTGTTACGCGCAACCTGAACGCAACCGAACAACTGGCGCTCACGTGACGGTCATCGAATTGGACATTTTGACAGTCCTGAGCTCATTTTGGGATTAGAGAAAAACAAAATTAGTCAAATTAAAAAGTATGTATTGAATTTTGCACGCCCCCCCCAAAAAAAAACTATTTATCTCATTGATATTTTAATTTACAAAAAAAAAAAAGTGCTAAATTAATGCAACAGGACTCTTGATAACAATGCGAGACCGCCCGCCCTACTCCTGCTATGTCACAATAAATTCCATTTCAAGATTTTATGCTGTTAATTACAATTTGTGACAGAAATGGCCTGCATGAAAGCACGTTCCCTTCAAGTATCATTTTCAGCCAGTAGATGTCACCGCATCCTGCTGAAAACACCCCCCAAAGCGTTTCCCCCTGAATTTCACATTAGAAAAATCTCACCCGCACCAGTCAAAATTGTCACAAAGAGTATGCTGAAATTAAGATCATTTCGGTAGAAGTATTAAACAGACAAATGTTCTGCCCGAAATTCACATCTTTGTGAGCATTCAGGGAGCGAAAATAAGTGATTTAATTCATTATCGAAGTTTTAAATTAATTGGCCAATTAAGTTAGCCAAATATCGCAATCTGCATTGGTTTCTAACCAAATTTGGGTTTCAAAGTAAGAAATCGGTATCATTGCCACTTGTGATCTATTAACAATTAGACACACGCTCACATACACGCACGCACACGCATCCATGAAATAAAAGGCCCATCAATCATAACGAGAGGCACCTTTCCAGACAATGGATGTGATTCGAGAAGGGAAATGGCACAGTCTTAATTACTGTCTCTCTGTTGTTGACGTCCATTTTAGCTGGTGATGATGCACACATCGTTAAGTCGCCATATTATCGCCGCGGCACAAGATCGTGATGCAAGTTGTTTACATTTTACACTTTGTGCTCTTGAGATATGAGTGAGCTAATCATTTGAGCGCCGTAGGGTGGCAGTTTAGCAACAATTCTGCAATAAAATGGATTCTCCTTGACACTATACTGTACTGTATAGGCACTGTGATATTGTCTACATGTCACGCCAACATTTTGTGTTTAAATATCCACAACGGTTCCAAAACCGCAGCCGCCAATGCTAATGGTTAGCATGTCTGGCGTTTTTCCATTGTTTGTTAGCATTAAGCGAAGTGGACATTTTCAAAGAAAGTTATGTGATTATTTTACAAACTCGACGTTTAATTTTCTTTGTTTAAGGTGTAGGGTTCCAAGTGTGGGGCGGGGTTTGGGTTTGAAGATTTCATATTAGTGTTTTAAGCCTGGGCTGTTGTTACTGCGCTCTGATTGGACGTTGCGACTGTCAGTTAAGACTCCATTTAGTCGCGTGCCAGTTCCCTCATGCACACGCCCTGCTGCCCCCCCCCCCCCCTCCATGCTATAGAGTGCCTCGTTGTGTGTGTGAGAGGCTAGTTTTGTCCCAAAAAGTTGCGCACATACCTAAAATGAGTACCTGTGCGTACCACTAGTCTAAATATGGCATTCTGGTTAATATTGCGTTCGTGGAATATGAGTTAAGCAGCAAAATCCAGCCGTTTTTTATCCATCTCAGGGGGCGGCCATTTTGCCCACTTGCTGTCGACTGAAGATGTCATCAATGTTGCTCAGGTCTCAGGTAACAACCAATCAGTGCTCAGCTTCAGAAAACAGGTGAGCTGTGATTGGTTGTTGCCTGAGCCCTGAGCAATTGTGATGTCATCTTCAGTCGACAGCAAGTGGGCAAAATGGCCGCCCCCCCCTTAAGATGGATAAAAACGTCTGGATCTCGCTGCTTAACTTATATTCCTCCAATGTAATATTAATAAAAATGTCATGTTTGGACTAGTGAGGTCACATATAACATTTTTTGTCAAGAAATGTGTAAGGTTGAATTTTTCACATCTACAAAACAAACAAAGCATGTACGTACATGTGCTGCTGCGCTCCATAGAAAAAATAAATCTAGATCTCAAGGCACGCAGATGACTCATTTTAATCGATGGGAGGCGGCCGACGCTCCAAACTCAGCGCTGGCTTACTGAACGGGCTCGGGATCAATAGATCACTTTAACTGGAGAGGGAAACGGAGAGAGAGGCAGAGGCAAACCAATTCATGATTGTGACGGTGTGGGGAGGAAAAGAAAGAGTGCAGTCGAGTAAGAGGCCAACATTCATAATCTACCGCATGTTTCATCTGCACACTGCAGGCGTGTTTTATAGCATCTACAGCGCTTCATTTTTTTTTTTTTCAAGGTCTTTAAACACACTTTTACAATCATACAAACACAAGAGTCATGTATAGGACAAAAATATTGTAAAGTGTACCGACCCGTTTGTAATTACAGTAAAAAATAAATAAATCCCGAAATGAATTTATCATCTCACAAAATACATCAGCAATCATGCCCAAAGATTTATATTATAAAAGGAAACGACAGCAAGATTGCAATGCATGACGTTCAATTACTTTCAACAAAAACCTGGCTGTGCCGCCATCTAGTGATTGAAAGCGGAATTACAACAAAACTTAGACCAAAAATAGTTCTCTTTTTTTTGCTCCCTCTCTCTCTTTCTCTCTCTATCTTTTTTCTCTCTCTCTTTTTCCTCTCTCTCTCTCTCTATATATATATATATTTCATTTTTACAGTTTTAGTTGCATATCAGTCGGATGATTCAATTTACAACTGAACATGTTTTCTCTTTGCAAGTAAAAGACCAAAACATAGAAAAATAAGCGCAGGTATTGATCGGCGCCGGTGTTTCCCTGCTCGGGCATCTTAAAACCACGTTGGGCGGGGATCAATACGAGTGATGAGGAAGCACAGCCATGACCAATTATGAATATTGCTTCTGTTAGACAATGTCGATATCTCCACGTTAGCCTTTTGCTCCTCGCGGCTCCACAGACGCGCTTCCAACATCCATCTCGGTGAAGACTCAAAACAGAGCTTTTTTTTTTTTTTTTTTTTTTTTTTTTTTTATAAAGTCCACCATTGTTTTTTGTTATCCACTGTCCAACTGCTTGGCCGGTTTCCCCGGAATTGATCAAATCTTAGAAGATTTTATTTATTTTATCCAGCATTAAACAGTGTGTTGTGGTTCACGGTTTATGATAGTTTTGGAATTTTCATTCTCATTATTGTTTGGCCCAGTTTCAACTCAAGGTTAATGTTAAGGTCCATGTTAGGTGTTCAAAGTAATTGTTTCAAAGGATTTCAAACTAGGGTTTCGCACCCTTCCTCTTCCCCGTTCATCTCCACAAGAGCAGCGGCTGACAGGCTGCAGTAGGATAATTGAGAGTTGTGTGGCTCGCGCCGGGAACATTGATTTCCTTCCACCGCTCTGTAACCCGCCACTCCATTACGCTCAATCCCGGCCCCTCCCTGTTTTCCCGCCGCCGCCGCCGCCGCCATCTGACACTCACTCTTCTTCTTCACATGTCTGGGCTATGGGGTAGGGTGTCAATATGGAGGCCCTATCCTACCTGCCAAGCACCTGTTGGGGAGAATGTGTTATGCTCCGATGAAACCAAGATGGAACTTTTTGGAACGATAGGAGAGGATTGTTGTGGATAACAAAAGGAAAGAAAAGGGGGGGGGGATGCATTATCTACACTGTGAAAGCAGTTGTGTAAAAAAATAATCCAAATTGCGTATACATATAAAAAAAAAAAAAGCTAGCTGGGATAGGCTTAATGGATGGATGGACCAACCCAACATTTTGGTTTATAGCCAAAAGTTGGGTCAAATGAATAACCCACAAAACACCTTTTTATTTTATTTTTTATTTTTTTACTTTAAACCACATTTTTCAATACGATAGGATTGTTGTGGATAACAAAAGCAAAGAAATAGGCAAAAAATGCATTATCTATACTGTAAAAACAGTTGGGTAAAAAAAAATCACCCAAATTGGGTATTAAAAAAAAAAAAAAGGCCCAACCCAACGTTTTGGTTTGTACCCAAAAGTTGGGTCAAATGAATAACCCACAAAACAACTATTTTTCAATTTCATCTTTTTAAGTTATTGGGTCAAAAGAATAACCCAAAACCCAATTTTTGGTTTGTTTTGTGGGTTATTCATTCTGACAACCAAAAATGAAAAGCAATTTATTTATTTTTAACAAAACAATCCAATTTTGTTGGGTTATTGTGTGTGTGTGTGTGTGTGTGTGTGTGTGTGTGTGTGTGTGTGCGTGTGTGTGTGTTATTCATTTGCCCCAACTTGGTTTGGGTTATTTTTGACCCAACTGGTTATAGAGCAATTAAGTTGTGTGAAAAATTTCTGGCTCCTCCCCTGTTCACAGATATCCCACACACATTGTTATTTAATTTTTTATTTTTATTTTTTTACCAGTTTTTACTAGGTTCAATGTTCTATTGTCTCATCTTGATATTTGCTAATTGTACAGTTGTTACAAATAATATAACGGCCTGTCTATGACTCGATGCTATTAGTTTGCTTGTACAGTGCAAGAAAGCAATAATAGTGAACAAATAAATAAATATTGCAAAGTCACATGATTTGATCTCCAAATGGATCGGCGGCCCGGCCGTGCGTCAGCATTCTCGAGTGCCGGTAGCTGCCGTAGCCAAAGTGGACCTTCAACAAACGCGGATAATGGGATAACAACTAAGCGCAGATTGAAAGAGTGACGAAGAAGAAGAAGACGAAAAGTGCCGCTTGGCACTTGTCGGGAGTCGTACGCGCGGGCTCGTCAAGGCCGAGACTGATGAATTGATAGCAGGAGATCGGCGGGGGGCGGGGGCGGGTGGCCAGGCAGAAATAACACAACCGTGGATTGGAGGACTTTTAAATTCCGTGCTCTCATCTCAAATATGAGCGTATCCTACCTCCGTTGAAATATTAACGGGTGACGACAACCTGCTTTTGTACTTGTTCTTTGCGCGCGCTTGACTGTGGAGAGCCCTCAAAGGTCTTTGACAGATACCATTGAAAGTCAATGACACTTTTATTAGGGTAAATTGCTAAGTGCAGCATGAAAAGGGCTTTTGGGGTGTCTTTTCCATCAGATTTTTTTTTTGGGTGACCCTTTCTTCTCGATCGTGGCCATTTTTGGGCGGGCTTTTGGTTGCACGGGTTTTACTTAGATTGTGTTTTTTTTATGCTGGGATGACAAAATCGTGTGTTCTTCTTGCAAAAAAAATCAGATTTTTTTTCTGATTTTATGGGCAACACGATGTACTGTAAAGCCCGCTCTATCGCGGGTTCCAGGTTACCGGTTCGGCTATTTTTTGGGATTTGAGCTAAGTTCGCTCAGCTCCTCTCTCAGCTTGTCAATACGGCAGTGATATGAGTCCTTCCTCGCAGAGGATAAAGAATATATGCCTGTGGAAAAAAAAAAAAAAAAGTTATTCAAATGATAACTCGTATTTTGGAAAACCTCATTCAAATGACCCCATTTTTTGAATGAATGATGTCTTCCCCCCGACTTTATCTCTTGCCTCATTGTAGTCATTTTGTGCGTGTCATTCCTCCCCCCCGGTGCCTTTTGGCCGTTTCCTGCGACTACTGAAGCATTTTGAAGTTGCGGGAAAACCCATCGTGGTGGATATTTCTCGATTCTTTTTGTTCCTACAGTACAGAGCATTTTAAGGGTAGATTAAAATACAGCAAACTGAAGGCTGCAGGCGCTTCTCCTTCTGTGAGCGACAAAGTTCCCTTTGAAAGCGGTCACAAGTCGGGAGGGGGGGCTGGGGGGGGTCTTGACAGTCAAAGGACATTGACACTATTGAACAATGGCAATTAATAATAGACGGCAAGGGAGACGTACAGATGAGAGACCTTTTACTCCGTCATCGCTAAATCCTGGCTGACGGCCACGGCCGGGCTTATCGTACCCCCCTTTTCACCCTTTTTTAATGAGCACACACACGTTTCTTATTTCCACTCATTTTGCCATGTTTGCGCCCCGCGTTCTCCTCGTACACACACACACACACACACACACACACACACACACACACACACACACGCACACAAGTGCCCTAAAGAGTGGAGATTGCCTCATTCTATCATCACTGGCCTTATTTGGAACGCAAGCAGAAACAGGAGTAGAGGCGACGTCACCAAGGGAGTCGTTGAAGAAGAAAAGAGGGAAGAGAAAACAAGACAAACACGCAAAATGACGAGCGGGTTGCAAAGAAAATTGCTGTAATAGTTTTATTGTAAAAAAAAATAAATAAAATAAAATAAGAAAAGACATTCATCTGTTAGAGTTACACTTTCTCGTAACTTTACAACTTTTTTTTAATGTAGTATTCTGACTTTTCAGCGTATTATTTAGACTTTGTTTTTTTAACTCTTTGACTGCCAAAAACGTTTCATAACGTTTAGTAAAATCCAAATGAGGGCTGCCAAAAACGTTAAAAGACGTTAACTATGACTTTTTTTTTTGTTTGTTTTGTTTTTTGGAAACGGGTGGAGGAAAGCCTTGGCCAGCTGTGCTGAAAGTATCAAGCAGATCGGGTTAGTAGTTAGTGGCATCATTCATGGGGAAAAAAAAGTGTCAAATTCACTAGAGTGCATGAAATAATATCGTTTCACAAAAAGCTTGATTTCTCCGTATTTTGTTTCAAAACAGAGAATTTCGGTGAAAGTAACCATTTTCTATTGTTGATTACCGAAGAACGGAATAAGGTAGAAACAAACTTTTTTTTTCTGATGAAAGATGAGAGTTCAATCTTTCATTTGGTAGTATGTGTGTTTCCATAGTCCAAACACAACATTTTCTGTGGACCTTGAAAGATCAGTCAAAATGCTTAAATCGGCTGGCACCCACGGCATCCCTTTTCTGAAAACGCTTGGCAGTCAAAGATATATATACAGTATATGTATGTATATGTATATATATATATATATATATATATATATATATATATATATATATATATATATATATATATATATATATATATATATATATATCACATTTTTAATTGTAATTAATCGCATGACTTCAATAGTTAACTCACAATTAATCGCAAATACAATACAATAAATAAAAAAGTTTTCACACTCTTGTTAACATAAAAGTGGGAAAAATTTAACTAATAGAAATATGGCTACATCTTTTAGTCAATGATAGTTTTCATTTCATAATAGTTAAAAAAAAAAAAAGTTAAATTAAAAAGATGTATTGTACTTGTATAAGTGTGATATTGATTTGTGTTGAGGTCATTTTTCTGCCACTAGATGGCATAGTTGCATTGGAAGACACTAGTGTGAGCTCAGTGCATTTTTTTTTCATATTAACTCATTCACTGCCATTGACGACTATAGACGTCAAAAATTCATGTGAACTATTTCTATTAGCTTAACAATTTTTCATTTAATTAAATTTTTTATGAAAACCTTTTTTTTTTATCTTCTATCTTCGCATTTATCACGATTAAAC
Source organism: Vanacampus margaritifer (assembly GCF_051991255.1). Taxonomy (NCBI): domain Eukaryota; kingdom Metazoa; phylum Chordata; class Actinopteri; order Syngnathiformes; family Syngnathidae; genus Vanacampus; species Vanacampus margaritifer. The sequence goes on from NC_135432.1 coordinate 64,414,070, forward strand.
GGCCCTTATTTTTAATTCTTTTTTTTGTTTGTTTTATTAGGCCCGTCAGGTGATTATTTTTTTTAAATTGTAATTAATCACATGACTTCACTAGTTAACCAACGATAATAATTACAAAATAATTTTTTTATATCTGTTCTAAATTAAAATAACATTTTTTTCATACTGTTGTTAGCAAAAGTGATTTTATTTTTTTTAACTAACAGAAATAGTTCAAATGAACTTTTGACGTCTATAGCCGTCAATGGCAGTGAATGAGTTAAGAGCTATGTAACCTTTAACATAGAGTAACTTGTGAAAATCTGCACATTTTTTACAATTGTCAAATACAACTTGACCCCAGTCTCCACAAATATATGCATTATTATCTAATTTATTACTGCAACATTTTGACATGGTAGAATAAACTTTTCTCATAAAATTAAATTTTTTACTACGATTGTTGTATTCAGACTTCCAATTATGCTTACTGCAGTAGTGTGTGTGTGTGTGTGTGTGTGTGTGTGTGTGTGTGTGTGTGTGTGTCACATGGAGGCGGGTGCACACTTATGGGTGAGTTCACAAAATTCTTTTCACTGGAGGTGAAAATGACAATACGGTTGCCTGGCAACATGCAGACACGCACACATGCACACGCATGTACACCGTATAGAGCAAAGTGATGGAACTCTGCTCTGCAAAGCAGGATTATGTGACCTTTGTTTTGATGGCAATGCTAATTTTTTAGCATGCGGGCCAAAATAAGCAAAGCTGTGCAAACTCACACACGCGCACGCACCAACGCAGTGCATGTCTGTACAGTACATAAAGATAGCTCGTATTGCAACCTAACCAAGAATTACCATTTTTTTCCAATTTATTTTTGAAGAACTCATATGTTCTCCTTCATTATATCACAAATTGATGTCAGTAAAATGACAAGTAGTTGTCATAACATCGCCAGTGTAATGCTGCCAAGGTGTCTGTTGCCACACTGGCCTTGCTTGTTCGTGTCTGCAGAGTTACACTTTAGCCCACACTTCAAACATTGGCCAAAACAATCGGCCAATTGGGCCAAATGGCCGATTATTTACCCCTTAAAATGTTATAATCGATGAAAATCGAGGTTTCCGACGCTGTGAAAGTACCCCGAATGCACCATTTTGCTTGCGTAGCATTAGCAACTAGCAAGTGTGTAGCGCATGTTATTCTGGCTATTCTGTTGTTCCAAGGCATCCTTTAAGCTGTTTAATGACACCCCAGTTAGAGTTAATCGCAAAACCAAACACACGACAATAAGAACTACATCTATTGTATCTTTAAATACATTATTAAATAAACGTCACTAGCCTAGCGCTACTGCTAAAAGCAAAGGGAGGATCCCATTCAAATGCTAACGAAAAGTTAGCATCGACTTTGGCAGTGTTTTTCCTTCAAATAACGAATATCCACACACAACCCTAGTTTTAAAGCGCCACTTATAATTCAGAATACAAATACAAATATTTGGACTTTATTCTCCTAGAATTCCATCTTTCAACCTTGAATTTGTGACTATCGTGCTTATGTAAACGAATGCAGTTCAGTTTCACATGCAAAGTGTGAATTATAAGTTGTTTGCGAAGTTGGCTTTACACGAGGGGAATCTCTTTCTTTGGGTTTGCGCGAGTTGCTGGCGTCACCCGCGTTCCTCCTCCTCCTCCTCCTCCTCCTCCTCCCGACAGGATGCTTTCACCGCCTTGAGACCAAAAACCGAAAAACAAAACAAGAAAACATAGTGAGGCTGGTTTTTATGCAGCTCCTTCCCATCGGCTCCCGCCGCGATTGCTTCACCCGTCCGGGGAAAATAAACGCGCGGTGTTGTCGTAATTGGCGAGGGGCGCAACGACTTGGGTGGGCAACCACAATTGCGTTTGACGACATTGCGACGTCAGTTTAACGTTAATTCTTATCCTACGGTGAGGATAATTGCGACTAAAAATGGATGTAGTGATGAGACACATAAAAAAAAGAAGGAATATAACTGCATTTCAACTGACAATTTTTGAAAAAAAAAAAAAAAGCTAAATTGATCTAACAAATATTACAGATTATAATATCATAGTGGAATTCAACCTTAATTATTTAATTAATTATTTTTAATTATTATTATTACTTAATTATTATTTCTTGACAATAATTTGTTAGATGTGACCTCAGAAGTCTAAACATGACATTCTGATTAATATTACATTTGTGGAATATGAATTATGCAGCAAAATCCAGCCGTTTTTCATCCATCTCAGGGGGCGGCCATTTTGCCACTTGCTGTCGACGCAAGATGACATCACAGTTGCTCAGGGCTCAGGCAACGACCAATCACAGCTCAGCTGTTTTCTGAAACTAAGCTGTTGATTGGTTGTTACCCGAGACATGAGCAACATTGATGACATCTTTAGTCGATAGCGAGTAGCAAAATGGCCGCCCCCTGAGATGAATAAAAACAGCTGGATTTTGCTGCTTAACTCATATTTCACTACACAATATGAACCAAAATACTGTATTTAGACCAGTGGGGCTGCATAGAACATATTATTGTAAAAAAAAAAAAAACGTTTTTGCGTTAACTTCCCCTTTAAAGAATGACATGGGTCACATTTAGCGTTCTTTCTTACACTTTTCCTCACGTTCATCACAACAAGAAACCGACAGCAGATGCAACTCTCAGTGACGCCCACGCCGGTGTACTAATCTCATTCCTGGGCCTATATTTAGAAACCCCCGCCATGACACCCCCCCCCCCCCCACCCCACCCCCTCATCTCACATTCCAATAGGTCTGTAATCTATTTCGCGATTACGCAGCGAATAATTAGCTACAGACGACTATGTGGGCCGCAATCGTTCATTCGTCTTCAGATTATTAATCACTACTCCAGACCCGATCGGGCTCCTCGCCTGTGAAATTATAGTTCTACTTTGGCAAACAACAATAATGGATGGTAGTGGCTCCAACGGGGCGAACGACAAAGAAGAAAAGCAGAGAAAGCGAGCGAGGGGAAAGGCCCTGAATAATAAGCTAAGGCGCAAAGGAGAAAGGGCAAGTCAGGTTGCGAATATGATCTGAATGGGCCACTTGCTACATGCGTCCGGAAATGATCAACAGCAGTTCACTTTCACTATAGTTTCAGACTTATTCCAAAATGCAATACATGAATTCTTTCCTCAGAATTCGAACACAAAGCATCAGCGGGAAACTGCCAAAGTACTGGAGGCCAAATGCTAAAATAATAGCTTTTTTTTTTTTATCCCACAGTGGGGACATTTTTTTTTTAGCATTTGGCCTAAAATACAATTGAAAGTTCAATAATCACCGATTTTATCAATACAAACGACTTTATCTTTTTTTTTTCTTTCCTTTTTTTTTTTTTGAGAGCTCAGTATTGTTCATTGGTAATTTTACCGATTTGACATGTCATCATCATTGCTGTCTTTTTTTTTAAATTATTATTATTATTTTTTTGAATGTGAATGTGTGTGTGCACGTGTGTGTGCACGTGTGCGTGCGTGTGAGTGTATGTTCTCATGAATTCACCTAAAACCTCTTAAAAATCCCCATAGCGTTCACCTAAACCGAATACTTCAGAATCCAGCGAGAGTCATGAGGTTGTCAGGAGACCCGAGGAAGGATCAAAGAAAAGTGAAATCCAGCTTCCCCGGCCAGGCATCACCTACTACCCACCGGGTTACCGAGTCTTTCACCAACCCCAGAAACATCAAAATTCCAACAACTAACGACTTTATCAATACGTTTGAATGACTTTGAAATGCATTCGAATGACTTCAAGATACATTTGAATGACTTTGGCAGTTCATCCGGACGACTTTATAAATATGCTCAAACAACTTAAAGCATACAAATCCGGTCGAAGGACTTTGCCGTACAATCGAGCGCGTTCATAAATACGTTCGACCGTCCCATCGATATGTTCGAATGAATTTGCAATACGTTCGAATGACTTAAAAAAACACATTCGAACGACTTTGTAAGTACGTTCAAACAACTACAAAAGCATTCCAATGTCTTTATGAATAGTTTCGAATGACTTTGCAGTACGTTCGAACGACTTCCTGTTTTTCCACTCGCTCGCTCAGTAACATTTTTCCGGCCCGTCTGATCGACCGTATGTAAAGCGACGCCAGCTCAAAAAAAACAAAAAACAAAAGCGCGTCTGTGGGTTGTAGCGGGTGTCGTCTCGTACCAGCCACCCCGCATTAAATATACATCTGACAGACTGTGGATAAAGAGGCATCAGCACCAGCAAGTGCTTAAGCAGAATTCACTTACGCGGGCCGGCAGTCGAGGCTCCCTACCAGGTTTATTATTGTTCGCGGGAAAAAAAAATCTAATGAGTCAAACTGGAAAAACTTTTTGAGTGGAATGAAAAGAAAAAGGCTAATACCAAAAAAAAAAAAACTGAAACTAAAATAGTTTTCATCCGTCAATATACATGAGCTTTTGACGTTCAATTTAAATGTATACGTAAAAAAGAAGTTCAAACGGTCATTTGAGAATTTTATTTGACTTTATTACACAATACTTGGTGACATTTTTTTTTTTTAGCTTGCACTCGAGAAATACTCCATATATTTAAAAAAATAAATACAATTAAAGTAGACCGAAATGAAGCATTTTCCTAAAAGTAAAAAAAAAATTAAGCCTGCTCTACAAACTAATGTTACTAACTGAATTTAACTCATTCACTGCCATTGACGGTTATAAACGTAAAAAAAAAAATCATTTGAACTATTTCTATTATGCATTTTTTTCCCTTTTGTTTACAAGAGTATGAAAACCTAGACTTTTTTTTTTATTGTACATTTAGAACAGATATAAAATTTGTGATTAATCGTGAGTTAACTAGTGAAGTCATGCGATTAAAAAAATTTAATCGCCTGACACCCCTAATTTTTGAATAATCTCTCTTTATTTTTAATAATCAATTCAAGTAATCATTTTGAGCCATTTTTTTTATTTAAAATGGTCCAAATCCTCTGATTTCAGCATAGCAACTGTAATTAACTGATTTCAGTAGTCCTTCATTAAAAAAAGAAAAGATTATTAAAAATGAGTGGCGTCATGCGATTAATTAAATGTTTTTAAAAATGTATCACCTCTTGCCCCTAATTTTTAATAATCTTTGTTTTTTTTAAAAATGAATTTATGACAGTGAATTAATTAATGAAGAAAAAAAGCAGTTCACAACATTGTATTTCATTAAAAAAAAATACAGTAATGAAAATGAAATAGAATTAAAAATTAGAATTAAGTAATTTTAGTCACACGGCATCAAAAAATGGCGGACGGACGGACAGACGGACAGACAGAATGTTCATTGAGAAATCCCAACTTCTCTCAACTCATCAGTATCCTCTTTGCAGAGGATAAAGACTATATGACTATGCCTACTGCCATATTGTCTGTCTACGTGTGTTGCTGCACGTTTGTGCCAATCCGTTGCTTAAAGGCTTACGGCACCAGATCAACAAATCAACAATTCTGCACAATTTCATTTTTCGGGGTAATTTTATGTCCATATTTACTGATCGTGGAGCACATTTACCAAACCTTGCGCGCTTTTTATGGAACATTGTGCACGTCTCCGGGCATATTTCACATTTACGATCATTTCACATTCGCATATCTGGCTGCGCGTAGATCTCAACACGCGCGTTATTGTATACTTTATAGTCATGATTCAAGCCGGTTACTTGTGTATTTTATCCACTCGCGTCTTCGCTGTTTGTGTTGTTGTTGCTGCAGTCTTAAATCCCAGGAGTCTCGCTGCGAGCCATGACGACCGATAGCCCCCCCTCCCCCTCCCCCTCCCCCTCCCCCTCCCCCTTCCTCTATGAATATTATTGGTTTTGGGTGGCAATGTTGCTTGTATTTTACGACGTCGTCTCCGCTGGATTTTAAGGCCCGTGTAACGCTGCGGCGCTCATTTTCATACGCATCGGCCGCTCCTTCTTGTGCCGGCTACACGACGCCGTCACGCAAAGGCGAGAGTTTTCCTTTCCGCGTCATAACTGCGGGAGGAAAGGACCCTTTTGATGCAGCAGAAGGTGTTGGGTTTCTTTTATAAACACACACACACACACACACACATATATATTTATACACGCACACACCTCCGGAGGAACTGGAGAGCAGTCAACCCACAACACGGCGACCGCTTGGGAATCACCGGCGAGCTTTTCTTCCTCGCGCTCAAGATAGAAACAAAGAGAAGTTGAAACGTGGCCGTTTTGTAACACTTCCTGCGTGCTATTCCCTGAATTAGGCGCAAGGAGAAATGTTGTTTGAAAAGTAGCAGAGTTGTTTTGACACAGTGCGCTACATTCCGGCGTGCTTGCGCTCAACGAAATCACTTGACTCGGTGTGAAAAGTCTTGATGCGCCGTTTCCGCAAAGGGGAGTTTTGAGGAGAGCTTCATTCATCGACATGTATTTTCAGTCATCGAGTAATCGTTTGGAGCCATTTTTTTTTTTTTGGAGCCATTTTGGAGCCATTTTTTTAACCTGTTCACTGCCATTGACGGCTATAGACGTCAAAAATTCATTTGAACTATTTCTATTAGTTTCACATTTTTCCCCCACTTTTGTTAACAAGAGTATGAAAACCTAGAAAAAAAATGTTATTGTACATTTAGAACAGATATGAAATGTGTTAACTAGTGAAGTCATGCGATTAATTTTGATTAAAAAATTTAGTCCCCTGACGCCCCTAAGTTTTAATAATCTTTTCTTAAAAATAAAAAAAAAATCACAATTACTTAAAAAAAAAAAAGAGCCTGGCGATTAATTTTTTTTTGTAATTAATCGCATGACTTCACTAGTTAACTCGCGATTAATCACAAATTTTGTATCCGTTCTAAATGCGCAATATTTTTTTTCTAGGTTCTATACTCTTGTTAACAAAAGTGGGAAAAAAAAAGTTCAACTAATAGAAATAGTTCAAATGAATTTTTGACGTCTATAGCCGTCAATGGCAGTGAATGAGTTCATTTAAAATGGTCCAAATCCTCTGGTTTCAGCACATCAACAGTAATTGCTGACTTTCATAAATGAAGACTGTGTTTATTCAAAATAAGACATTTGCAATTTGTTAAATCTGTTTTTACCTTGGAAAACAAAGACCGAACCGGTAACATAGCACGACATCAATCCACTTTTTTTTTTTTTAAATCACTATAGAATACAAAGTACAAAATAAACACCAATCACTGCTTAATAAACAGTAATCAGGGGGGATTTTTTTTTTAATACACTTGAATGCAAAATTTAAATGAAGCCAATTAATCGATTGAATAATTGATAGATTAATCGATTCTAAAAAAATATTCGATAGTAACAGCACTATTTTTGAGGTTTCTAATTGGAAAAGGTTGCAAAGCGACATTTCCACCAACAGTTCGATTCAGTCCACAATGGCACGCAATTTTTTATTGAAGCACAATTTCGACTTAGTTCAGTTCAGAATGACACACGATTTTCGAGTTTCTATTGCAAAAGGTCCTAAAGCACCCGTTCCGCCAATCGGCACAATTCTTATTCCGAATTGTACATGGTTTTGGCATCTTTAACTCTTTGACTGCCATGGACGTTAAATGACGTCAAGTAAAAACCTACGGAGGGCTGCCAATGACGTTAAAAGACGTCATCCAATTTTTTTTTTTTGTTTTTTTTGGTCTTTTCATTTCTGAGGCACTCTTTCCATCACGTGATACCGTTTGGTTCAGTTCCGTTTAGTTCCGAATGACACGCAATTTTGTGCTTCTTTTGTCATCGTTCCTAAAGTACCATTTCCACCAATCGGTACAGTACGGTTTCGGCATCTTGAATCGTAACGGTTTCTGAGGCACCAATTCCATCTTATGATGTAGTTTGGTTCTGTTCAGTTCAGCTCAGAACAACAAGAAATTTCCTCTTACTCATGTAAAAGCTCCTGAGGTACCATTTCCAACATTTCGGTAATTTTGGTTGTTGCTGTTTTGGCATCTTGACTTGTAAAAGGTCCCGAGGCAGCGTTTCCAATTGGTACAGCTCAGTCCAGAAGGGTCTGCGTTTTTTTTTTTTTTTGCCATTTTTAATTGTAAAGCATCCTAGAGGGTTTCTCCCACTAAGTTCCCACCATTTTGTGTTGAAATGAATCCTTTTTCTGCATATGAGTTAACGTTGCTTGAAAAGCATCTGAGTTGTTTTGACACTGCGCGCGACCTTCTCTGGAGAAATTCGTGCAAAGCGAATGTGCCAATGGAAATAACTGGCACTTAGTCACACAAAATAACTGCTGGCAAGCCGAGCAACTCGTATTATCGTCAAAGTTGAATAGAAAAAAAAAAAATCACAACATTTATTCACACACAAGATGAATAAAATATGTTTTGGGGGCGAGCACCGAAAAAAAAAAAAGCGGTTTAATTTTACCGTTTCCAGACGAGGTCGCCGACCTTATTTCTCTACGTAATCCGCATTTGTTGGAGATCCCTCGCAGGGACGCTCGCGTGACGGATTAGGAGGTGACATCAGATAAGCCGACACGGGGCGAAAGCATAAAGAGGGAGACAACATCTCAGACGCGCGACACCTTGGGCCAAATCTGCAGCGACAGATAACCACGGCGACGCCGGGCCCGGGAGGACCTCGGCGCTCTGCCGTGAATTGGACCAGATTCTTATCTCCTTCTTGTTGACATGGTCGTCCCACAGCCTGCCGCCGCCGCCGCCGCCGCCGCGGTGATTGTGCCGAGGGAACATGCCCTGACAAACGCAGTAATACTGTTTCATCAGTGGCGGTCGGTGCGTTTGGTACTGGGCCTCAAGGGGGGTGGGACTTACCCGACTTCATTTGATTCTTCATACCTCCACTATCACATGGCCGGAAAAAAAGCACAATACACACACACACACACACACAAAAAAGGCGCTGGAGCAGAATTGATATTTATCTAATGACAAAAACGAAATACATTATACTGTATTCACTATGAGCAACTGTGATGTCACAAAATGGCCGCCCCCGCCCTCGTGATGGCAAACAAAAAAAAAACAGGTGGATTTTGCTGCTGACTTCATAATCCACAAACACAATATTCATCAGAATGCAATGTTTACACTAGCGAGGGGGGGGAAGAACATTTTTGACTTGACTTCGCCTTTAATTGAGAAAAAGAGGCTGTTCTGTTGTGACCAATTTTTCATTTTGAATAATGCGAGGGAATCCTTTACACGTTGCAAAAACAAACAAACAAACAAACAAACAAAGAATTAATCCTGGGTGAGCCCAATCAGGACCAAAACTGCCCAAATTCATTTGGATAACATTTCATAATGGATTTCATGCTAGCAGCATCTGCAGCGTGAAATCAATAAATATGTGAACAAAGCATTTTTATTTATTGATTGACATCTAATTATATTTATATATAATTTTTTTTGTATTTATTTCCACATTTATTTTTATATTTATTTTTTGGATCTCGTTTTTTTATTTTTGCATATATATATATATATATATATATATATATATATATATATATATATATATATATATATATATATATATATAATTTTTATTTTTATTTTTATTTTTATTTTTATTTTATTTATTGATTGACATCTAATTATATTTATATATACATTTTTTGTATTTATTTCCACATTCATTTTTATATTTATTTTTGGGATCTCGTTTTTTTCTTTTTGCATATATATATATATATATATATATTTTTTTTTTTATTGATTGACATCTAATTATATTTATATATACATTTTTTGTATTTATTTCCACATTCATTTTTATATTTATTTTTTGGATCTCGTTTTTTTATCTTTGCATATATATATATATATATATATATATAAATATATATATATATATTTTTTTTTTAATTAATTAATTTATTTTTTTATTTTATTTATTGATTGACATCTAATTATATTTATATATACATTTTTTGTATTTATTTCCACATTCATTTTTATATTTATTTTTGGGATCTCGTTTTTTCATTTTTGCATATATATATATATATATATATATATATATATATATATATATATATATATATATATATTTTTTTTTTTTTAATTTATTGATTGACATCTAATTATATTTATATATACATTTTTTGTATTTATTTCCACATTCATTTTTATATTTATTTTTTGGATCTCGTTTTTTATTTTTGCATATATATATATATATATAAAATATATATATATATATATATATATATATATATATATAAATATATGCTGGATTGCAACTAAAGTGTCTTATATTGATCACTCCCAACGTTGGCATTCATATTTCAATCGCCCAGCACTAGCATGAATCGAATTTTTTCTTGTGTGCAACTTGTGTAAAAAAAATAAAAAACAAGCAAAGACCAAAAAACCCAGCGTGTTGTCTGATCTCATACCCTCCCGTGGACATCGTATTGATCTGCTATCGATAAACAGCTCCCAGCTCCGGTTGGATGTGAAGCAGGCAAAGAGAGTGAAAAGGGAATTTTCTTTTCTTTTCTTTTTTTTTTTTACAAGAATTGCTGCTGAGATGAAAAGGAAACACTCATCCTGTGTTAGTTTGGACTTCTGACTCTACGCTTCCTACGCTCTCCCAAATACACCTTCCACTCAAATCCCATCAGTGGAAATTGACAAAAGAGCAAAAGTATGTTTTTAGAAGTGCACGCAGCAGCCAGCTTAAGATATCACGATCGCCGCTTTTTTTTATTATTTCTAAAGCCAGAAGCCGAGATACAGAAGATAAAAGGCAGCAGAAGGTCAGCAAACCGCAGAATGAAAGGGGCACGGGGGTCTGATCCTGTCCAGTCCTCTCCATCCGGCAAATTGACCTTCATCCGCTTCCCACTTATTTGCTCGCCATTGATAAAATCGCTACGCGGGTTCCTTGACCGTCAACCTTCGCCCGGCTGTTTGTCGCCACCTCCCGCAAACATGGAGACGTTTTTACAACTGCGCCGTGACTTACGACAACGGAGATTCATTTCGAAGAAGAAAAGCGGGCAAGGCCAAAACGGAGCGTCGTTGAACCTTTTTTTTTTTTTTGCCGTTCCAAAAAGTCCAGATTTGTCAAATGATTCGCAGCATTCCACTGTGAAAATGTTCAGATCAATCAAAATGTCATCAACTTCCAAATACAAAAAAGTAACTTTTTGATGAATTTGCAAAAAATTATTCCCATGAAAAAAATTCACCAAATACACACGAAATGTAATAAATTCGCCATTTCAAAATTAATTCAACCCATTCAGATCAAAATATTAACATTTCAATATTTTTTAAATGTGACCAAAAAAATATATATATTTTTGAAGAATTTTACTAAAAAATACTCCAAATTAATCGTCAATTTTAACAAATTCACTCCAATTTCACAAATTTTCAACCAATTCATATTAGCTTCTTAATATTCATCATTCCCACAACTCCTGCTTTTTGATGACATTTACATTTTCTGTTGACAAATTCTCAAATTAAGGGAGAAATTTAAAGAGGTAGTAAAGTAAAAAAAAAAAATCTTTATAATATTTTCTATTTGCCTCCACTTGTCTAAACAAAGTATTCTGATTAATATTGCATTTGTGAAATATGAATTAAGCAGCAAAATCCACCTGTTTTTATGCATCTCAAGGGGGCGGCCATTTTACCAATTGCTGTCAACTTCAAATGACATCACAGTTGTCACGGGACGTTCTTAAGTTGAGCCGTGATTGGTCATTACTTGAGCCTTGAGCAACTGTGATGTCATTTTTAGTTGACAGCAAAAGTGGCAAAATGGCCGCCCACTGAGATTGAGAAAAAATGTTGGATTTTGCTGCTTAATTCATATTCCGCAAACGTAATATTAATCAAGAACGTGTTTAGACTTGTAGGGCACATAGAACATATTGTAAAGATTTTTTTTTTAATTATTTTTTTATTTTATGTCCACTTTAAATTTCTCTTAAATTTGAGAATTCAACATTTTATCAACCAAGTTAAATAAAAAAAATCAAGCATTTTAAAAATGTTTAATGTGTTTTTTTTCCCTCGGGTTGAACTTTCCAGAGATTTACATTCTACATTTCCTTCATTTCCAATTCCTTCTACCGCATCCAGTCAAATAATGCAGCGTTTTCATAAAAGTGCAAAATTCCGAGGAGACTCGGCATCCCATAATTCAGTTTGATGCTTCTTAATCTTGAGGAAAATAAACATTTTAATCACGGACAATTCCCCCGTCTCGTCTTAAGCAGCAACGGCAGCAGCAGCTGCCGACTGTGAAGTGCGCAAGGTTCCTCTCGTGGAATTTAGACATGCTCGGGTAAAATAAAAAAGCAATTAATCCTCCACTAATCACAACGGAGATACTGTAGGATTGGCTTTTGTGCGTGTCGTCAAAAGCGTAATTACACTTTTATTGTAGAGTTGACAGTGCGTCAAACGAGTAGCTCTCCAGCCGGCAAAATGCCTCATTATGTCGTCTTTTGTGTTGACAAATTTGGGGCGACGACGAGTATTTAAAGCGGCGGTTCGTGCGAACCGACGAGGTATCAATCATTTGCCGTGGACTCGCAGACGCACTCCGGTCACCGGTACTCCCCCCGCGGCCCCCTCGCTTTGCTGGAATTTTTGGGGAATATGCAACTCTGGAAAAGTAAAATTGCCCACCCCTTTTTTTTTCGCTAACTCTGCGCAAGACTAGCAAACAGAAGCGGAGCGAAGGGGACCTGAGAGGGTTCCGAAGCGACGCAGAATTGGCAAATTTGGGTTCATTTATCACCTCTTTTTGATTTTTAATTGATTGTACATTCGAATAAATGAAATTTAAAATCAAATCGGTGCAAATCCGGTGAGACACGCCGAGTCAATCTGCGCAGAGGTGTGTTAAACCTAGTGTGGGTAATTTCACAGATGCGTGCAAGTCGGTGTACAGTATTTAAAAAAAGGGTCCGTTTGTGCCGTCGTAGGCATGAACTGTAGCTCAGATTTACGCCCAAAATCTCCATTCGCGATTCACGTTGACATTAACGAGAAAGTTCTGAATCAGCTTGAATGGGTTGTCCAACAAATGAAAACTACAATAAACAAAATGCTGAATGGGATCCACTCATATTGCGCTTTATCCGCACCATAGATAGTGCAAGGATGTGTTTGGGATGTGGCAGTAGCTCGCAGATGAGTTTCAAACCCAGAACTTTGCAACTGTGAGGCAGTCCTGCGAACCACTAGGCCGCACAGTGCTGTCCGCCCACAGTTTAACGAAACATGATTGTGAGCGATCGGTCGAGGCCAACGTCTGAACGCTTCCTTGAGCAAATCCGCAATCAATCGATTGCTAAAGGTCAAATGTTTTCACGGGTGTGACCGTGGCGCAAACTATTACGGTTTGTTTTAATCACGTCACGCTAAACGAAAGCCGTGACCTTTTCATTTTGTGGAGGTGAGGTGTGGGCTGTGTTAAGAGTCATTAAAAAAATAAAGATTATCTTGAGTGACTATCGTGTGTTGTGGACTCTGTTAGGAACGTTTATTTAAATGATTATCCTGAGTGGTTATCCTGTGGTGTGGGGGTGTTTTAGGAGTGATGTCTCTAAAAAATGATTTTAAGTGATTATCTGGTTGTGTGGGGTGTGTTAAGCGTGATTAAAAAAAGATAGATAATCCTAAGAGATCATCCTGTGGTGTGAGGTGTGCTAAGGACGATGTTTGTAAAAAAAAATCATCCTGAGTGATTATCATGTTGTGTGCGGTCTGTTGAGAGTGATAAAAAAAAAAAAGATCATGCGTAATCATCCTGTGGATTGAAAGTGATTATTTAAATGATTATCCTGAGCGATTATCCGGTGGTGTGGGGAGTTTTTGGAGTGATGTCTCAAGATGATTTCAAGTCATTATCTGGTTGTATCGGGTGTGTTAAAAGTGATTAAAAAATATAGAAAATCATGAGTGATTATTCTGTGGTGTGGGCTCTGGTAGAAGCGATTATTTAAGTAATTATCCTAAGCGATCATCCTGTGGTGTGGGATGAAGTTAGAGGGATGTCTCTAAAATATTATTTTAAGTAATTATCTGGTTGTGTAGGGTGATTAAAAAGATAGATCATCCTGAGTGATCATCTTGTGGTGTTTGGTGGGATAAGGAAGATGTTTCTAAAAGATCATCCTGAGTGATTATCCTGTAGTGTGGGATCTGTTAAGAGAGATAAAAAAAATTAAAAAAAACATAAGTAATCATTCTGTGGGTTGAAAGTGATTATTTAAATGATTATCCTTAACGATTATCCAGTGGTGTGGGGAGTTTTAGGAGTGATGTCTCAAGATGATTTCAAGTCATTATCTGGTTGTATTGGGTTTTAAAAGGGATTAAAAAAAGATAGAAAATCATGAGTGATTATCCTGTGGTGTGGGCTCTGTTAGAAGCGATTATTTAAGTAATCATCCTAAGCGATCATCCTGTGGTGTGGGATGAGTTTAGAGGGATGTCTCTAAAATATTATTTTAAGTAATTATCTGGTTGTGTAGGGTGATTAAAAAGATAGATTATCCTGAGTGATCATATTGTGTTTGGTGTGCTAGGAATGATGTTTCTAAAAGATCATCCTGAGTGATTATCCTGTAGTGTGGGGTCTGATAAGAGAGATAAAAAAAACATAAGTAATCATTCTGTGGGTTGAAAGTGATTATTTAAATGATTATCCTTAACGATTATCCGGTGGTGTGTGGTGTTTAAGGAGTGATGAGGACAAGCGGTAAAAGAAAATGGATGGATGGATGTCTCTAAAAGATTATTTTTAAGTGATTATCTGGTTGTGTGGGTTGTGTTAAAAGTGATTAAAAAAAAGATAGATAATACAGAGCGATCATCCTGTGGTGTGGGGTGTGCTAGGAATGATGTTTCTAAAAGATCATCCTGAGTGATTATCCTGTAGTGTGGGGTCTGATAAGAGAGATAAAAAAAACATAAGTAATCATTCTGTGGGTTGAAAGTGATTATTTAAATGATTATCCTTAACGATTATCCAGTGGAGTGCGGTGTTTAAGGAGTGATGTCTCTAAAAGATTATTTTTAAGTGATTATCTGGTTGTGTGGGTTGTGTTAAATTTGATTTAAAAAAAAGATAGATAATACAGAGCGATCATCCTGTGGTGTGGGGTGTGCTAGGGATGATGTTAAGCATGATTTAAAAAAAGATGATTCTGAGTGATCACCATTGTAGCGTGGGGTACGGGTTAAGAGTGATTCTTTAAATGATTATCCTAAAAGCAAAAGTGAGTGATCATCTGATGGTGTTGTGTGTGCTAAGAATGATCTCTAAAAGATGATCATCGTTGATAATCCTGCGGTGTGGGGTCTGTCGAGTTGATACACTCACGTATTTGAAACCAAAACCGATTTTCCGATTCAGATTTAAAAAATATATACGTTGACGTTGCATTCCTCTTTAATCCTGCACGGACAAATATGACGTGCATGCATAGTCACTTCTATTTTTGTGCAATAATAACAGTAATGATCTTCATCCATTCCCCCTTTCGGTTACTCTCAATCGAAGCTTGCGAATGCCGCAAAATGAAAATGGAGCAAAATGGAGCAAAAGCAGCAAAAGCGGCGGCTGATTTATGCCTGGCCACCTTCCCTGCCGCTTGTCGCAGATTAAACGACGCACAGCGCCGTCGCTGGCAGAGCTGTGGGACGTAGCGGTTACAATCATTGGACTTCGGGCCAGCTGATCAACGTTGCTTTCGTCAAATGTGTTCAACTTCGGCCTGTCATGAATATAATGGTTATATTTGTTGTTGCAAAAATTGTATCAAAGTTTCCCTCATGCACAGGGAAGGTAAAAATTTAAATCTTTTATTTTTTTTATATATATATAATCAAATGATTGATTTTATTTTATATTGTGTTCGTGTTATGAAACGCGGCCATAATGGAGGTTTAAAAAACGATGAGTGTAGAAACATTTTATTTTCATGATGAAGAAGAATATGAATAGGGTTTTTGGTGATATCAAATACTTGCTCTGATAGTGAATACTTAATTAATTAAATACAGTGGACACCTGCTTTTGCTGGGGGATAAGCCGGTCCGGCAATCCACGTATAATATATATATAATATAGTAATATATATATATATACAGTATATATATAATCTGTGTATATCTTATTGAGTGTCTCCACTCAGTTGACTAGGCTCTTACTCCACCTGGTTGGAAAGTTTTAAAGTAGTATCGGTGTCATAGTATCGGAGCTTTTTTTTTTTCTTCTTTCGAGTCCAGGTATGAGTGCAGACGTACTGCGGCACCTGGCGGGTTCACTTATTTGCATTTTTTTTTGGTATATAAGTTTTAAATACTGTATTTGTAAAATATATATTTTATATATTTTTATATATTTTTTGTCCTAGTTTTTGGGGACAATGCTTATGGGAGGTTTCTTCTCATCCCCCCCCCCCCCCAAGAATTTTATTTATTTAAAAAAAAAAAATGTTTAAATATAAAAAATAATAATTTCTACAAAGATTTTCACTATTTGCGAGCCAGTTGGTAAGATGATATGATATGATAAGAACTAAAATTCATTAACTTGAAATTTTAACAAAGGCCTAGTAGTAAGTTTTATTTATTTATTTATTTATTTATTTGTACAAAAATGTTTTTCATCACATTAAAAAGGATGACCAATGAATGTGCCTTGGAATTTCTCAATTAGCTTGCAATTCGTATTATTTATTTTTTTTACAAGAAGTTTCTCTTTATATGATTTAAAATAAAAGGTTTAAGTGCCCCATAATTAAGCCAGAATTGCAAATGTGTGTAATAGCTGTGATAAAATTCAATGACTTTAAATTTCTGAATTAGTTTTTGTCACAAAAATGTTTAATAGGGTTGTAAGTGTCCCAAGGATGAATGTTTGAACATTTTAGATGTTGAGTGTAAAACAGTTCTCATTCCTGATCCACGTACTGATCCAAATAATGTTGGTCCACAATCATTGTCCTGTCCTGTTTTTACCAACAGTCCCTTGAACGCAACATCTACTGTGGGGTGTGGTTTTTTGTTTGTTTTTGTTTTGGTTCAGATGAGGACGAGCTCGTCAATAAAGTCTCTGCCTGACACCGGCACACCGTATTAGCAGCTGTAATTTAAAAATGGTGGAAAGGAGAGAAGCTGAGCTCAGTCCACTGTCCTTCTTTAAATGTCAGGACACGCTTGACACGCGCGAACACACACACACACGCACGCACGCACATGCAAGACGTACATACACTTTTCCATGCGTTTAATATTCATGCCTTTTACGTAACCTTTACGTACCTATGGGACGTGTTCCGATGTGTGTTTGTGTGAGTCTCCCCTCTGTAGTTTCCCTCATTATGAGAAAGCTCTTTAATGTTGGCGTCCCAGTAGAGAAGAGAAAGGCTGTGTGTGTGTGTGTTTGTGCGTGTGCGTGCGTGTGTGTGTGTGCGTGTTTTGTTATTGCAGGGAGAAACGTTGGGGCGGGAGCCAGACAGACACTCTTGCTCATGCCGCATGATCTCAACGATGATGACGCCCATATTTGCCTCACTCAAGTTCATGTAGGCCACACACACACACGCACACACGCACACGCACACACACACACACACACAAATCCAAATAATCAGCTCAGTATTACACACCGACCCGCGTAATACCATTTTCCCCCCTCACTTTATTCTTAAAGTCATACTTTTATCCTCATTCATAACAAATGTATGATTTAAATTTAAGATGGCAACAATTTATCAAAAGCATTACAACAGTACAGAAGCGTGGAACTGCCAATGTGGAGTCAATATTTTACGTTTGAACACATTTGCAGGTACGTTTGAATGTGCTATGTTTTTAGCATAAATGCTAAAAACGTAGCACTTTTTTCCCATAATGCCACAAGGTGTTGACTTGCGCATGCGCCCCAAAAAATTCAAAACGGGAATCATGCACTACAGACATAATAATAAACAATGTTTACGTAACAGATTTTTTTTTTTTTTTACGTATTGGTATAATGTAGCCCAAGCAAAACAAAACGGAAATTAAACTAATTGTTACAATGAAACAGTTTAATCATTTAAATTCAGACATTTTAGAAAATGATTTTGTACAATCTTGTCTCTGCTAATCTGTCACTGTGACACAGTCATGTGACACACCCCCATTTTCAAATCTGCAGCTAGCGAGTGCAACCTGCACAAACACATAGGACAGACGGGAGGTGGATTCACGGTGAAAGGTTAAAAAAAAAAAAAAAAAGCAAGTAAATTATAGTTATAACGTAACGTTAGTCCAACGGCGATAACGTTCCAACAATAATGTTAACCCGACCGCTAACTAATGTTGGCTAACTTACTAGCTCATAACATGGAGCCATAGTAGCCACTTGTTGATATACTGTAATTGTGTGTCAAGTTGTTTTTCATCAAAAAGATGAAAGAAAATTACAAATTGTTTTAATTTAATGTAAATAATAATTAAATGTTCAACATAATCTGCTGACAAAAAAAAAATACAGGGGTAAAATGATTGCCCTGAATAAAACTAGGCTAAAACGTTTACAGTTTTTGTTGACTAAAACTAGATGAATTAGAAAAATTATTGGACTAAAATAAAGACTAAAATGGATTATATTAAACGGGCTTAAGTTGACATGATGATAAAAACTAACAAGTGTGATTGAAACTGGACTAAAACGGGGCCAAAATTTTAAAATGGCAGATAAAACTAACACCACCTGCAAGACACCATTTTCTTCACCTAATTTGGACCTGTCTCTTTGCCACGACTTGCTCGTTCTTCTTCTCTGGTGGAGAAGGTGCAGTCTTTTGAGTTGGAGGCGCTCTTAAGCGATGTCCGCCATCTAGTGGCGAAATTTGTTATTACGAATTCCACCTGCTCTACTGCAGTCAACGTTTTTGTTTTAAAAAATGTGTCCTGTTGTTGAAGTGTCTTTGAGTCTTTTGAAAAGCAAATAAAATGTATTGTTATCATTATTATTATGAGTGGACAACAAACAAATAAAGAAAGCTAGGTAAAAGTGTCTCTCCCTTAGGATTACACCGTACGTGTGCACCTATACATCCCATGTGTGTTATTTCTGAGCGAGTGTGTGCATGCTCTGTTTGCCACTGATAACCCCCCCCCCAACCCCAAAGCAGGAATGTCAGAGTCACGCTCTCACTCGCAGTCCATCTGCCTCTCGCTGTCCGCCCGCCTCAGCGTCAGCCCTGTCTTACCTCGCCTGCTATCAGCGGACAACATTTAAAACGGCTCAGTGGGCCCACGTTGGTGGGAGGGAGGGGGGTCGAGGAGCAGGGGGGTAGTGGCATCCCAAAGATCAGGAAGAATCCCAGGGTGTGTTGTGCGACTAACAGGAGCCTTGTGACCATAGCTTGAGCACAGTCACTAAGCAGCCAGATGGAGCGCCAGGAGGCGTCTTGGTAGACTGCATCCCGACCCCCCAAAAAATAAAAAAATGAAAAGAGAGAGTTGGAGAGTGGACCCTTGATAGGAATCCTTCGGCACGACACAGTTAGGGATACACAAGGAGTCCGTTTCAACACGACCATAACCTGCACACTGTAGCTCTTTATCACTGGACTCGACATAAGTGCCAAGGGGAGGAGCTTTAGAGGAGGCTGTGCGCACATCGCTAGGTACCATTTGCTCTCAATCACTTGGCGTCGTAACCAAGCTGCCACCTGTCGGGACGGGGGCTGCCAAGAGGACGTCTTGGGACCCAGTCCTCATTTTAATGTTCTTGGGATTCAGAAGGCCTAGTATGTAAAAATAAAATAAAAAAATATTATAAAAACAAAAATAAAATTTAATTTTCAAAAATATGAATCAAGTTTTTTTTTTTTTTTTTACTCAATGAAACTCAAGGATAACCACAAGTATCCCTCCACATATCCTCCTCTGATAAAACTTCATCTGAGCTATCGCTATCCTGACGTAGACATAGCTACTATTTACTATTTGAAATTCGTTTTACCTTGATTTCCAAGCAAAAACATCAAATCTCACGTTTTGTGACATTACTGACTTTCCACGCAACACTTTTTGCCTTTCAAAAAAAAATCTCCATGGCAACCAGTTTATCCACGTTTGCAGAATTTTCATTGGCTTTTCAATACATCAATCACCAGGAAGCTTTGCTGTGACTGGCTCAAGCCGGAAAGTATAGAGGGAGGAACTTTTATTTTACCACATGCTGTTCATTGGCTGTTGTGGGCCTCGTGACAGGAAACACCTTTGTTAATTGGATCAGGTGGGGTGTCAATCAACTCGCTAGCATTCAAGTTTATTTTGCTACGTCGGAGTGGCTAACCGTGCATGCTAACTGAAGCTACGAGTGTGGATTTTTTGCATATCTGGTGGAAATTTTGGGAAGTTTGGACTACAGTTTAACATGTTGGTGTAATCAGGACCGTTTTCGATGGAGTTTGACATCACGGAAATTAACAAAACTGAAACTGTGAGTTGCACTTTTTTTTTTTATTATGTGTGTGTGTGTTTTGCGACTGTCTGATTTAAGTGCTCCCTGAGCCTGCATTATTTAAATCATCAGGAAATCAGTTTTCAAACGATGTACGTCATAGTAAATAAAATTATTGTTCTAAACATAGCAACTGTCCCGCAAACTTAATTTATATATTGTGGATAAACGGCTTATTATATTTACCAGCATAGATAGCTGTAACAAATAAAAGTGCAACACGTCCGCCTGTTCACCCGTGACACTCGCACCGGCATCTTCCTTTTACAAGAGCTAATGGCTGTGAATGCAGATGAGGCCACATGGCGTCACGGGTCAACTGCTTCGTGAAGTGCTGCCAAAACAAGCGCGGCGGATATAATAAATGAAAACGAGGCTTTTTACACAACGCGCGCCAAGGAAACAGGTCAGATCTAAAAGAGAAAAAGCAAAAGGGAATGTAAACAGGGGCGTCAGATGGAGCTTGATTTTTGTTCTTCCACGGCTGGAATCGAAAGGGTGGAGTAAATAAATACGTTGGCTAAAAACGCATTAAATAATAATAATAAATGAAATAGAACTACTGTAGATTAAGCATAACAATCTAATAACAAATACATTCATAAATATAAAAAATAAATGTAAAATTGAACAAGAGTAACAAATAAAAACAATTAAGAAAAAAAAGTCAAATAAAAATTGTTCCTTCACAACAAAGCATTTTGGTGAGTTCTGTGAAGCTAAGGTGGTTATGAGAATTATTTGAATAGAACCAAGCTGAAGTCAGCATTATTTTAATACATACATTTTGATGGTGCTTGATTTGAAGTGGACAGTCTAGTGATGGACGAATGAAGCTTCATGAAGCACTTGTGATATTTTTAAACTGGAAGTTTCACCAAATTTCCATTGCACTGGCCTTTAAATTTAAATCAAGAGCACCATCTACAGTAGTAAAATATTATCGCAAGTGCTTCATGAAGCTTCATTTTCCCATCACTGTGTCACAATGTTTAAGTGGGTTGAGGGGTTTCATTGAGACCAATTCAGTTCTTTGCTGCCATCTTGTGGCATTCTGGAGCTAAGCAACAATGTTGAAGTGAGTTAAAGCGTTTCATTTAGACAAAACCCGTGCTTTACCACCTTATTATGGCATCTTGGCGTCAAGGAGCTTTGTTGAAGTGAGGTGAAGCAGTTTCATTTAGACAACAAAACTTCTTTGCCATCATCTTGTGGCATCTTGATGTGAAAGAACTATGTTGAAATGAGCTGAGGAGTTTCGTGTAGATAAAATGTGTGCTTTGCTGCCAGTTTCATTTAGACAAAAATAGTTATTCTCATAATGTATGAAAGTGGGTTGAGGAGTTCCATTTAGACAAAAATAGCACCTTGCCACCATATTGTGGCATCAGTGTCAAGTAACTGTTAAAAGTGAGATATTATTTAGACAAAAGCAGTGCTTTGCCGCCATTTTAGTGGCATTTTGTTGCTTCATTAAGACAAACACAGAATGCAACCACAAGCAGAGCTGTTTGCATGCCGGGACGCACGAGGTGTCAAAAAGACATTTTCCCGCAGTGTGACACGCTGACTGCGCAAAATACAAATGAGACGCTTTCAAACACGCCGGGGCACAACTCATTCAGCCGACACTCTAATCAGAATGTGTGTGGAAACGATGACTTTCTCGCTAATTAGCTCAGGTGCTTTGGGCAGTCAATTCTAATGAATGCAGAGGACGCTCCGCACAACGTTGATTGCTCGCAATATTTCTTCTGTTTTATATGCAGAAGCGGTGAATTTGGTCGTTCTATCAGGCAAGGGAACAACATAGAGATGGATATGGTAATCCTGACTTTTACCAAACACTTCAGGAAAAAAAAAAAGGTTGCCTTGAAACTCACATGAGGCTTTTTTTTTGTGTGATGTCACCACAGTTCAGCACTAGTCATGGTCAAAGAGTGAAAGGGTAAAAATAATCACTGAGAGATTTGTCTAAAATCTCTTTTACAAATGTTTCAAGAGAGGAAAATAGCGTGCTGCTAACCACAGTTTGAGTTACGTTGATTACCTAAACATGAAAACCAGGCTTTATTATAGTTTTGTAATTTTCATTCTAATTAGTTTTCTGTCGTTTTAAGTCTTTTTTTTTTTTTTTTAATTTATTAGTTTTTATTAGTTTGTTATTTAAAAAATGCTTAATTTTAGTTGATTTTTTTTTTTTTTCAATATTAGTTCTCGTTTATAAAAAAGTGTATTATTTGTGCGCAGTATTTCATAAAAACCATGTTAAATGAAAAAGTAACTCTTTTCTTACCTTGTGTTGCATTTCGGCTGAGTTTATTGAAAAAGCAGGCGAGCCAAACAAGCATGCAAAATTGTCGCCTAGGAGCAACGTCATCTGAAAGCGCTTTTTTATTATTGGCTGCTGCTAAATGATGCCACTTCTGTGTGTTACACTTTCAAGCGTCCTTATTCCGGTTAATATAGATATATCATTAAAATCACATTTAAAATCATCCCCAAAGGCTCATGCATTAAATTAATTACCAAAATCTAAAACAAAGGACTTTTTGCTATAATTATGTTAGTTTTGTAAATTTTTGTTAAAAAAAAAAAAAAGGATTTTCATTTTTATTTTATTCAGTTAACAAAATTAGTTTTTTTGAGTTTTAGTTTTTTTTGGTTAGTTTTCGTTAACTAAAATAACCTTGAAACCAGGTGGTCTTTCATAATTAAATGGATTTTTTTCTTCTGTATATATAATTGTTCTTTAATCAAGCAAAAATACATACTTTGTTTATTTTTATCCAAACACTTTTTTCCCGCCAGTAGGATATCTGAATACTAACATATTTGTTAGCTGCAGCCCGAACAAGTATCCTTCTCACGAAGGGAGAAGTTATGCTAATTGCTAAGCTAACTTAAGATTGACACAGCTAGGATGATGAACACGGGAATCCAGTGCTTGGGTGATCGAGTCCGCTTTTGATAGATGCCTGGCCGGAACGCTGTTAAAGTGGAGAACATCCCAATTATTATTATTATTTTTTTTAGTAGGATATCCGAATACCAAAATATTCTATAGCTGCAGCCCGAGTTGAAGCACAACTTGGTGCTACTTGCGCCGCACCAGCTAGCTAGCAACGAGCTTCAGCTGGCTACTGACCAAAGTCATTAATTATCACCTCTGTGGCGGCAAATAAACTATAATTCTGACAACTTAGTATCCTTCTCACAAAGGTGGCTAATTGCTAAGCTAACTTAAACACGGCTAGCACAGCGCGTTTAACGCCGGAATCGAGCGCTTGGGCGATCGAGTCCACTTTTCATTGACGTGTGGCTGCAAGTGCGGGAATTTCAAAACATCAGGCAAACTAATAAACGTCTGTACTGTGGGAGAGAAAATCTACTCGCTAAACAGTTATTTTACATCACGGTCATCCAAGCTGTTGTTTATGACAGTCAGCGCTCATCCAACACCCCCTTCCACATCCCATTATCCCACCATTGTTAATGATAATGTCACAACTGAAGGCTGTCGTCTCATGTGTGTGCGTGCGCGCGTGTGTGAGTGTGACCCAGCGGCGTCCCCACTGGTCCGGAGCAGGGATAACACCCCCTCGGAGGGGCGGCTCATTAATCATCCCTTTGAAAAGCGCACAGAACGCCACCGATCCACTGTTCCTTTCTTCCTTCCCTCCTTCTCTTCTTCTTCCTCTTCCTCGGCCACGCAGCGTAATGGGGTCACTGCACCCATTTAACAGCAAGGATGGAACGTTTGTGCGTGTGCGGGAAAGAGAGAGATTAAATAATAAGTAACAAAGTGGGAAGGACAGTGGAGTAGGCAGCAATAATAAAAGGGGGGAGGAAATAATTACAGAGGGAGAGGTGTTTAGAAAGTAGTGAGAAGATGATGGAGTCATGGGGGGGTTAGTAAAGAAAGAGGTTGAGATATATATATATATATTTATTAGAGGTGCCAGGCGATTAGGATTTTTTTATCATAAATAATCTCACAATTAATCACAAATATATTTATATCTGTTCTAAATGTACAATAATTTTTTTTTTTACTATTGCTATTTGTTAACAAAAGTGGAAAAAATGTTAAACTAATAGAAACATGGCTGCATCTTTTAGTCATTGATACAATAATTTCATAATAATTCATACAATAAAGTTAAAAAAAAAAAGTGTGATATTGATTTGTGTTGAGGTCATTTTTCTGCCAGTAGAGGGCATAATTCCACTTGTAAGACATTGGTGACAGCTCAGTGCTTTTTTTTATTTTATATTTATTAAGAGCTAGCTAATCTTTAACTTGAAGCATTGTTATCAAGTTCATACTGCAAAAATTTTGACAAGTAAGAGGCGAGCATTGATCACGCGTTAAAAAAATTTGTGGCATTAAATGAACTTTAAATGAACTAAAAATTAACACACTAATTTCGACACCCCTTATATATACACTCTTAAAAACAGTTGGGTCAAAAGTAACCCAATTATTGATCAAAAAGGGACCGATCCACTTTAAAACAACTAATAAATATTGGCATGTGGTCATTTTGTATAAAACAACCCAGGAAGTATAGGATCGGTCCATTTTTGACCCATAGTTGGGTTATTTTTGACCCAACTGTTTTTAGAGTGTTTTATTTAACTCTGATAAATTGTAAATCTGTCTACATTGTGGGCTACACAGGGTAACAACACCGCTACGCAGATGCTAACTGTTAGCCCGTGCGGCAATGTAGTTTCCCATTATATGTTAGCGTTCAGGTAACCGGCTAAATGCTTGAAATACATAATAATTCTCTTTTAGTTAGCTTAGTTTGACAGAAACCTTCAGCTGAGAGTGGCAAGCCTCTTTTTTTTGGAAGAATATTGACAAATTTTATCTGGAATTTGTTACCATACCGCCACAGTCAACACAAGCTACCATTGGTGACTTTTTTTTATTTTTACGGTGGACTTTCAAAGCTGTCTGAGCTCATTTATAGGAGAAAGGGAGGAAGATTAGGTCCTGCGAGGCTTTTGAGGATTTGGGGGGCATTAAGCATAATGGATTTCATGTTGGCCTTTCTTTCTAGTCGCCCCCTTTTTGGAGAGAGGTGAGCGGAGACATTGGGCGCAAGGGAGCTAACCGTCGCGCCGTCACGCTCGCTGCTCTCCGCGACGAGCCGAGGCCTACAAAAAGGGGGGGGGGGGGAAACCTTTGCGATCCACAGAGTTTGTATTTATCAAGATTTGTTTGTTTTTTGCTGCACTTTTATTTCACACCGTCGTGCTTTTTGGAAGGTCGGGCAGAAATCATTAAATAGTGCAAATAAATAAAAGATGCGAGAGACAAAACCAGAGCTGCCAACAGAAATTGAAATACAGTAGATGCTCGCTACTTATGGAACTTATGCTGTTTACGCTACCACGTGACGGCAAAATTAGTTATCCCATTCTTTCTATTCTGTTAAGAAGAAAAAGCAAATCGATTTGAAACTGAATTAGGCACATTGTAAATTTCAATACATGCAGTAGCAGATAGCACTAGCTGTTTGAATAATGCTATCATGTGTTAGCATGATGGCGGTTAAAGCTATGCAAGTCGGCCGCAGTGTTTGACTGCCTCGATACATACGCACGCTTTTAACGACTTCGTTTTTGTGTTTAACCCTACTAAATCGCACCACAAATAGGCTGCGCCGTATGTGTGTTGACAGATTGAGGATGATTGGCTTGTTGTCAGTCAGCAGTTGTTCATTTAAATGCGTCCTCTGCATTTCAATGAGGATTAATGAAGAGCAGAACACACTGTGAAGCTAACAAGGACGCGCTGTTGCTGGTATTGTGAGCACGTTGTTCCGTTTGTTAACTACTCTGTCGAATAAAATAAAAAAAACTATCTGCAGAATGTTCACTGAGTTATGCTTTACAAAAGTCTTTTTTTTTTTTAACAAGAATAATTTCAAAACCCACTTGAATATCACACAAAATTACAGATTAAGTAGCGCCACTCAGGAACACGAAATTTGGTAGGCTTGGCTCTCATGAGCAGACGCATGAAAATGTCTCAAGAAGCTATGTCTGAAAAGATGTATGACGTCAGCCATTTTGTTTTCTAGAGGCCATTTTAGGTCAAGTTAGATTGGTTGCACTCAACCTGATTTTTGTTTAAGAACCAAAAGCCAGTTTTACTTGGCAACATGAAATTTAGTTGACATGCCTATCATCAGTAGACAAGCAAGCAAAAAAGTCAGCCATTTTGTGTCAAAGAAGCCATTTTAGGCCCAGTTGGCTCGATTGCATTCAACCAGATTTTGCGCTCATATTAATCCCGCAAAAATAGTTTTATTCAACATGACATTTGGTAGGCATGTCTATTATAAGTCGACCTAAAAAAAAGTCTCAAGAAGCCACAAAAAAAAAAAAAACAGACAGGAAGTCAGCCATTTTGGTTCGAAAAGGCCATTTTAAGGCTCATTGGCTCGATTGCACTCAACCAGATTTTGCTCATATTAATCCCGCAAAAATAGTTTTATTCAACATGACATTTGGTAGGCATGTCTATTATAAGGAGACCTAAAAAAAAGTCTCAAGAAGCCACAAAAAAAAAAAAACAGACAGTAAGTCAGCCATTTTGGTTCGAAAAGGCCATTTTAAGGCTCATTGGCTCGATTGCACTCAACCAGATTTTGCTCATATTAATCCCGCAAAAATAATTTTATTCAACATGACATTTGGTAGGCATGTCTATTATAAGTAGACCTAAAAAAAAAGTCTCAAGAAGCCACAAAAAAAAAACAGACAGGAAGTCAGCCATTTTGGTTCGAAAAGGCCATTTTTAGGCTCATTGGCTCGATTGCACTCAACCAGATTTTGCTCATATTAATCCCGCAAAAATAGTTTTATTCAACATGACATTTGGTAGGCATGTCTATTATAAGTAGACCTAAAAAAAAAAGTCTCAAGAAGCCACAAAAAAACCCAGACAGGAAGTCAGCCATTTTGGTTCGAAAAGGCCATTTTTAGGCTCATTGGCTCGATTGCACTCAACCAGATTTTGCTCATATTAATCCCGCAAAAATAATTTTATTCAACATGACATTTGGTAGGCATGTCTATTATAAGTAGACCTAAAAAAAAAGTCTCAAGAAGCCACAAAAAAAAAACAGACAGGAAGTCAGCCATTTTGGTTCGAAAAGGCCATTTTTAGGCTCATTGGCTCGATTGCACTCAACCACATTTTAGTTTCAATTTATCCCTTAAATTTAATTTAGCCAGTTTCACCCAGCAACATGAAATTTGGTACGCGTGTCTATCATAAGTAGACCTACAAAAAAGTCTCAAAAAGCCAAGCCTGATAAGACACAGGAAGTCAGCCGTTTTGGTACGAAAAGGCCATTTTAGGCTCAGCTGGCTCGATTGTCTGATGTCTGCCATTTTGTTGTCATTTTGCCAAACTGCTACCAAATAGAAACCACATAGACGACGACGTTAAATGATGGCAATTTAATACTTTGAGTTGAAAACTGTCATAACTCAGCTCCACAAGGTCACATCTTCACCAAACGTCTTGTGTGTGATGAAAGATCCACCCCGAGGAGAGATTAATGTTCTTCGAGATAATCATTTTATTTTTTTTTAAAGCTAAGAGCAGGTCCAACGTGCCGTCGTTTCTCTCCCTCATTTGGGCACCAGCCGTCACTTTTCGTCGTCGGAGCAATTAGTGATGACAAAGTACAACATTTCTATCAGCCCTCATAAGTTCATGCGCATATGTATGAGGGAGCATGTTTGACATTTAAAATGAAACCTTGAAGGCACAGCACTGACATAATGCTTTATGACAAACAGCCAGGGACCCTTTCTGTGTTCCACCCACGTGCCTCCTCTTGGCTGTTGTGTACCATCAAAAGACAAAAACAATATTTTCCAAAATGAAGCCTTTTTATGCGCGGAGGGCCCTCCTCCGCTTCTCGTCTGACAAAGCTACAAAAAAAAATAAAAAAATCAATTTCAGGGTCGACGTGTTCAACCTTGACGGCGGTGCCATCAAGGCAGCAGGCAAAAAAAAAAAAAAAAAAACTTTCAAGAAGTGATCACTAAATCAAGTGTGAAGTGACGCAAGCTTCAGAGGTTTGATTCAATAAAAGCGCAGGCGCGGAAGTACAAAGAGGTCCCGGCGCTTCCCCCTCATAAATCACGCACACACAAAAAAAGCTGCGTTATCGGCCTCCCCACCCTCGCCGCATAAACATGTTGTTCCAAAACACGGCGGCTCCAAAGCCGACTTAAATCATAAATGAAGTCGACTTTTAGCTCTCGCTGCTAAAAGCTTTTTTTTTCTTCCATTTTTTTTTTTTTTGGGAAGGAGCTGATGGGAGATGCGCAAAATTATGGAGCAGGCCTCCCAATGCTGAGGTAGCTTCTAATCCGCCTCGCTACTGACAGCACAAGAAAACAGCCGGAGAACTCACCCAATCCTGATTTAGGTCCACGGACACCGTAGCGCTTCCATATCCATATTGTGATATGTGGTATTGTTTAGTGGTGGCAAAAAAATATCAATAATGTGATGTAGAGGGTTGTGTAAGGATGGAAAGGGGAATCCATGTTTAGGAGTGTTTAGGAGTGTAATAAGATACAGATTTGAAGATTTATAGTAACATTAGATGTGAGGGAAAAACATCAATACAGACCGAAAAGTACTTCTTTATAGTAAGATGCTTAACTCATTCACTGCCATTGACGGCTATAGACGTCAAAAATTCATTTGAACAATTTCTATTAGTTTAAAAAAAAAATCCAGAATCCAAATCCAAAATAGAGTATGAAAACCTAGATTTTTTTATTGTACATTTAGAACAGATATAACATTTCTGATTAATTGTGAGTTAACTAGTGAAGTCACGTGATTAAA
Organism: Vanacampus margaritifer; assembly: GCF_051991255.1. Taxonomy (NCBI): domain Eukaryota; kingdom Metazoa; phylum Chordata; class Actinopteri; order Syngnathiformes; family Syngnathidae; genus Vanacampus; species Vanacampus margaritifer. The sequence goes on from NC_135432.1 coordinate 64,443,518, forward strand.
AAAATTTAATCGCCTGACACCCCAAATTTTTTAATAATCTCTTTTTATTTTTAATAATCAATTCAAGTAATCATTTTGAGCCATTTTTTTTATTTAAAATTGTCCAAATCCTCTGATTTCAGCATAGCAACTGTAATTAACTGATTTCAGTAGTCCTTCATTAAAAAAAGAAAAGATTATTAAAAATGAGTGGCGTCAGGCGATTAAAATTTTGACTCACATGACTTCACTAGTTAACTCACAATTAATCACACATTTTATATCTGCTCTAAATGTACAATAAAAAATATATAGGTTTTCATACTCTTGTTAACAAAAGTGGGGGAAAAAAATTTAAACTAATAGAAATAGTTCATATGAATTTTTGACGTCTATAGCCATCAATGGCAGTGAATGAGTTAATTACAATTAAAAAATGTTAATCGCCAGACGCGACTTAAAGATTATTAAAAATTTGAGGCGTCAGGCGATTACATTTTTTAATCGTAATTAATCGCTTGACTTCACTAGTTAACTCACAATTAATCACACATTTTATATCTGTTCTAAATATCCAATAAAAAATATATAGGTTTTCATACTCTTGTTAACAAAAGTCGAATTTTTTTTAATCTAATAGAAATAATTCTAATGATTTTTTTACATCTATAGCCGTCAATGGCAGTGAATGAGTTAATTACAATTAAAAAATGTTAATCTCCAGACGCGACTTAAAGATTATTAAAAATTTGAGGTGTCAGGCGATTACATTTTTTAATCGTAATTAATCGCTTGACTTCACTAGTTAACTCACAATTAATCACACATTTTATAGCTGTTCTAAATATACAATAAAAAATATATAGGTTTTCATACTCTTGTTAACAAAAGTCGATTTTTTTTTAATCTAATAGAAATAATTCTAATGATTTTTTTTACATCTATAGCCGTCAATGGCAGTGAATGAGTTAATTACAATTAAAAAATGTTAATCGACAGACGCGACTTAAAGATTATTAAAAATTTGAGGCGTCAGGCGATTACATTTTTTAATCGTAATTAATCGCTTGACTTCACTAGTTAACTCACAATTAATCACACATTTTATATCTGTTCTAAATGTACAATAAAAAATATATAGGTTTTCATACTCTTGTTAACAAAAGTCTAATTTTTTTTAATCTAATAGAAATAATTCTAATGATTTTTTTTACATCTATAGCCGTCAATGGCAGTGAATGAGTTAATTACAATTAAAAAATGTTAATCGCCAGACGCGACTTAAAGATTATTAAAAATTTGTGGCGTCAGGCGATTACATTTTTTTATCGTAATTAATCGCATGACTTCACTAGTTAACTCACAATTAATCACACATTTTATATCTGTTCTAAATATACAATAAAAAATATATAGGTTTTCATACTCTTGTTAACAAAAGTCGAATTTTTTTTAATCTAATAGAAATAATTCTAATGATTTTTTTACATCTATAGCCGTCAATGGCAGTGAATGAGTTAATTACAATTAAAAAATGTTAATCTCCAGACGCGACTTAAAGATTATTAAAAATTTGAGGTGTCAGGCGATTACATTTTTTAATCGTAATTAATCGCTTGACTTCACTAGTTAACTCACAATTAATCACACATTTTATAGCTGTTCTAAATATACAATAAAAAATATATAGGTTTTCATACTCTTGTTAACAAAAGTCGATTTTTTTTTAATCTAATAGAAATAATTCTAATGATTTTTTTTTACATCTATAGCCGTCAATGGCAGTGAATGAGTTAATTACAATTAAAAAATGTTAATCGCCAGACGCGACTTAAAGATTATTAAAAATTTGAGGCGTCAGGCGATTACATTTTTTAATCGTAATTAATCGCTTGACTTCACTAGTTAACTCACAATTAATCACACATTTTATATCTGTTCTAAATGTACAATAAAAAATATATAGGTTTTCATACTCTTGTTAACAAAAGTCTAATTTTTTTTAATCTAATAGAAATAATTCTAATGATTTTTTTTACATCTATAGCCGTCAATGGCAGTGAATGAGTTAATTACAATTAAAAAATGTTAATCGCCAGACGTGACTTAAAGATTATTAAAAATTTGTGGCGTCAGGCGATTACATTTTTTTATCGTAATTAATCGCATGACTTCACTAGTTAACTCACAATTAATCACACATTTTATATCTATTCTAAATATACAATAAAAAATATATAGGTTTTCATACTCTTGTTAACAAAAGTCGAATTTTTTTTAATCTAATAGAAATAATTCTAATGATTTTTTTTACATCTATAGCCGTCAATGGCAGTGAATGAGTTAATTACAATTAAAAAATGTTAATCGCCAGACGCGACTTAAAGATTATTAAAAATTTGTGGCGTCAGGCGATTACATTTTTTTATCGTAATTAATCGCATGACTTCACTAGTTAACTCACAATTAATCACACATTTTATATCTGTTCTAAATATACAATAAAAAATATATAGGTTTTCATACTCTTGTTAACAAAAGTCGAATTTTTTTTAATCTAATAGAAATAATTCTAATGATTTTTTTTACATCTATAGCCGTCAATGGCAGTGAATGAGTTAATTACAATTAAAAAATGTTAATCGCCAGACGCGACTTAAAGATTATTAAAAATTTGAGGCGTCAGGCGATTACATTTTTTAATCGCTTGACTTCACTAGTTAACTCACAATTAATCACACATTTTATATCTGTTCTAAATATACAATAAAAAATATATAGGTTTTCATACTCTTGTTAACAAAAGTCGATTTTTTTTTAATCTAATAGAAATAATTCTAATGATTTTTTTTACATCTATAGCCGTCAATGGCAGTGAATGAGTTAAGTAACGCACCCCGCACTACAAGATAATCTTTTCAAAATATCCGACAGAAGGCTGAAGGTGGAGCGTGGGTAAAATTAGGCCTGTCTGTCTTTGTGTGTGTAAATCTTAAGCCCCTTTAGTTTAGTGTCACCTTGCGTTGATCACTTTATGAGTAAACGTTATTTTGTACTTTTACTACTCGTTCCGGCATCCGAGTCCTCCTTCTCATTTGGATTTTGTGCGTTTGATCTCAAAACCATTTTGCAAATGTGCTGAGTGTCCTGAGAAGGAAATTGGAAGAAGAAGAAGAAGAAAAAAAAAATCCTATTTGAGGGTACGTGTTGGCTTCAGGTGCTTGATCAGCAGCTCATCTGCTTTCCCGCTTTTCCTCCCAATTTCAGCCAGACAACCCGCGCTAATCGGCAGGACGCTTTCTAGGGATGCGCGCGGCCTCAAATCCCAAACGGCGAGGAAACGAAAACCGAGAGCCCGCCGCAGCTGTCGTCGTCCGTTCTCCCGTTGGAAACGTCATCCCGGGCCCGGCCCCTGCCGTCTTAGCGTCGGCCCGCCGGCTTACGAGTGACACGCTGACAGACGTGCATCAGCTTACCGCAATAAACACCTTCACACAGCTGCCATTTTGTGTTCGACAAACAGCGCGGCGTCATGTTTTTTTTTTTTTTGCACAATAGCCATCTTAAGCTAGTATACACAAAAACATCATTTAAGTGATGGCGCTAACATGTTACCAAGTCAAACATTACTCCAAAATGTGCGACTAATCTAACGCGTTACTTTTCCCAGCCAAGGAATCAAACATTGGTGTCATGTTGACAACTCACCTGTCCACACCGTCCCACATCAACAACGGAGGGAAAGAGAGAGATTCACGTTTTCAAAATGGAAATACTGTTTTTTTTGGAGTTTGTGTCAGCTAAAGATGAAAAATATTATGGTTTGTTGCACACTGTGTCGTCCACAAAGCGTATTCTGGCTTTGAAACGGTACGCATAAAAAAAAAATGAAACTTATGGATTGCTGCACAGTGTGCGTTCAAGTCTTAAAAAGAACGTCCCACTCGATTGTGTGACTGCAGGAGGTCCGCAAATGGAATATTTATTTATTATTTAATCTTTATTATTATTTATTAAATAAAACACAAGTCGCCCGTTTGTTACGTGGAATCCACAAAAGACTATTAACTCTTTGACTGCCAGACGTTTTCAGAAAAGGGATGCCGTGGGTGCCAGCCGATTTTAAGCATTTTGACTGATCTTTCAAGGTCCACAGAAAATTATGTGTTTGGACTATGGAAACACACATACTACCAAATGAAAGATTGGACTGTCATCTTTCATCAGAAAAAAAAGTTTGTTTCTACCTTATTCCGTTTTTGAGTAATCAACAATAGAAAATGGTTAGTTTCACCTCTGTTTTGAAAAAAAAACGTCTTTTAACGTCTTTGGCACTCCTCCATAGGATTTTACTAAACGTTATTTAACGTTTTTGGCAGTCAAAGAGTTAAAAATTAAAAAAAAAAAAAATACATTACATCAAAAAAATAATTTTTAAGATTTTTGATATTTTTTTTTTACATTTTGGAAACAAATATTTACTGTAGAAAACTAGAGAGAGCTATATAGTATTTACTTTAAGTTTCCATTCAACTTTTTAAGACGTACTGATAACCTTGGGAGCTTCCTGAACATTTTGTTAGAAATTTATAATCTACATTTTGAAAAGTCTGAAAAATTGTTCAATAAACATGTTTTAAGACATTACAACAAAGTAGCAATATTATTTGCCTCCTTTTTAGGGAAAATCTATATCGGCTCCGAATATCGGTTATCGGCCTTTTTGAAAAAAACACATATCGGTCTATCTCTAGCTCAAACTCATCCGTACGGGTCCATTTTTAGCTCTTGTTGGATCAAAATCTTGACCCAACGTGCTGGGTCAAAACGGCCCCTTTTGGACCCAGCGCTGGGTTATCCAATTTGGGTTAGTTTTTGACCCAGCAGTTTTAAGAGCGCACCTACAGAAGCTTGTCTTCCTCCTCGTTTTTTTTTTTTTTTTTCCCTGCCGCAAATTAACGAGTCCTCGGGCAGCCTTAAGCCAGCAAACGCCGGCTCGCTGATCTCTCTCCTCCCTTTTCATCTCCTCCTCGCTCAAATCTCCTCGTATCCTCTTTAGTCTACCTTCTTATTATCCTCCTCCTCCTTCTTCTCTCTATCTAGCTATCTATCCACGCGCGTGCGTGTGTGTGTGTGTGTGCGCGCGCGTGTGTGTTCCCTTCATGCTAATGTCGGCCACAGAGCGACGGTCGCGTTACTGCAATGCAGAGGCCATTACACTATTGTGCTTGTTTACCGGCACGTCCGTGCGGCGCTGCCGATACAGGAATGTAAATGTTTGCGTGAGGGACGACCCGCTCGGCGCCGCCGCCGCCGTTTGTCATGCCCGCCCAAGACCGAAAGCCTCTGCAGCGATGCGCCACCGCCGACTTGGGAAATCGAGCTCAAAACGTCGACAACTGAGCATTCGCATTACAGCAGCAAAAGGATTACACATGTTTATGCAAAAAGAGGGCCAGGAATGAGATTTTAGGGGGGAAATAAAATACAGAATCAGGGCTGTGAAAAAATATCGAAATGCGATATGAAGTTGGTTGTCATTCTCATTGTTTAAAGTTGTGTTTGACAGCAAATGCATTTATATCGTCTGGGCCAGTTTTTACGACAGCTGTGTGGCCTGAGGTTCGGTTGGAATTGTCATTCTTTTACTGTATGTCATTCAGAAGCAACCAGAGGTGTGGACTCGAGTCATGTGACTTGGACTCCAGCCATGAATTTGACGACTTTAGACTCAACTTGGCAAAATGTTAAAAGACTTGCAACTCGACTTGGACTTTAACAACACTCTCTCTCTCTCTCTCTCTCTCTCTCTCTCTCTCTCTCTCTCTCTCTCTCTCTCTCTGTGTTCTGCTGTGAAAGCATTTTATTTTTTTTGTCTATTTATTGAATTGTTCTTTGCCGACCTGTGTGTTTAAGAAAATAATGTAAATAAGAGCGGCAAATAAATGTATTTTTTCAAAATCAAAAATCTCTCTCTCTCTCTCTCTCTCTCTCTCTCTGCTAATTCTCATTGCTAGCTGCATAGTCAATGAGACCATAAACTCACTGGGAACACACGGGAATTTGTTGCGCCACTCTGACTTTGATGGTCACCCGAAATAATATCATCTACGACGTTAGTAAAATGACTTGAAACTCAAAGTGTAGTACTTGTGGATGGCTTGAGACTTGGCAGTGTTGACTCGGGACTTGACTCAGGACTGGAGTTACTTGTAACTCGCAAAAGGATGACTTACTCACACGTCGGGAAGTGCTGCTGAAAAATAAATAAATAAATAAATACTACATGCTTATTGTAACTTTTTTTTTTTTTTTACATCTCACACTTAACAGATACCAACAAAAAAGTAATACTAAAACTAAAAAAAAATTATTATTTTTTTTAAAGCAAACGATTTCCATTCTTCCTATGGAGTCAAATCAAAATGAGCCATAACAGACAGACTCATCACGTATTGCGCAAAATGCCCGAGTTGTCTGACATTGTCTAATTGTCCAGAATGTCTTACCCGGAGTCCCATTTCCCCTTTTTTCCAAGCGGCATTGCGGCGGCTGGAGGACGATCAGGATGCAACGTGATGCGCAGAGGCCCTCGGCCGTTTGAAGTCTAAACACTCTTTCATCCTCCGCTCGGCCAAATGAAGGGTTTTTCTTCTCTGGTTCTTTCTTTTTGCCTCTTTCCTTGTTTCTCTGTGCACGCACGGTGACAGGACGCCTCTGACAGGACCCGAACACGTGAACCATGACGAGGCTGTCAGATCACTCGCGCGCACAAAAACGTACTCACAATGCACAGCCGCGTGTCAAACACACACATGGCGAGCCGTCCATCTTCTGATGACCTCTATCGGGAGCATTGGCCTACATTTACAGCCTGAATTCTTAACATTTGTTCCATAAAATGGTATTAACTCATTCACTGCCATTGACGGCTATAGACGTCAAAAATTCAATGTAACTATTTTCTATTAGTTTAACATTTTTCCCACTTTTGTTAACAAGAGTATGAAAACCTAGAATTTTTTTTATTGCATTAGAACAGATATAAAATTTGTGATTAATCGTGAGTTAACCAGTGAAGTCATGCAATTGACGATTAAAAATGGTAATCGCCTGACGCCCCTAATTTTTAATAATCTAAACTTTAAAAAAATGTTTTTAAAAATTGGAAAAAATAATCACAATTATTTTATTTATTTATTTTTAAAGAAAAGATTAAATAAAAATTAGGGGTGTCAGGTGATTAAAATTTTTAATCTTAATTAATTGCAATACTTCACTAGTTAACGCACGATTAATCACAAATGTTATGTCTGTTCTAAATGTACAAAAAAAAATCTAGGCTTTCATACTCTTGTTGACAAGTGGAAAAAAAATTTAAACTAATAGAAATAGTTCAAATGAATTTATGACGTCTATAGCCGTCAATGGCAGTGAATGAGTTAATATATTGCCAGCATTCTATTCTCTTCATTTCGTAGCATTTCTCTTGGCTGTGGTGTTTCTTTTTTAACATTTCTTGACAATATGTTCTAAGGCCCACTAGTCTAAATACGGTATTCGGGTTAACTCATTCACTGCCATAAATTCATAAAAAAAAAGATTATTAAAAATTTGGGGCGACAGGTGATTACATTTTTTTTTATTGTAACTAATCGAATACTTCACTAGTTAACTCATGATTAAACACAAATTTTATATCTGTTCTAAACGTACAATAAAAAATGTCTAGGTTTTCATACTCTTGTCAACAAAAGTGGGGAAAAAAAAGTTAAACTAATAGAAATAATTGAAATGACTTTTTGACGTTCATAGCCGTCAATGGCAATGAATGAATTAAAGAAAAAGAAAACATTATTACAAATTTGGGGCGTCAGGCGATTAAAATTTGTAATCATAATTAATCGCATGACTTCACTAGTTAACTCACAATTAATCACACATTTTATATCTGTTCTAAATTTGCAATAAAAACATTCTAGATTTTCATACTCTTGTCAACAAAAGTGGGGCAAAAAATGTTTAACTAATAAAAATAGCTCCAATGAATTTTCGACGTCTATAGCCGTCAATGGCAGTGAAAGAGTTAATATTGCGTTAGTGGAATATGAGTTAAGCAGCAAAATGCATCCGTTTTTTATCAATATCAGAAGGCGGCCATTTTGCTGTCGACTTAGAATGACATCCCAGTTGCGCGAAAACAGGTGAGCTGTGATTGGTCGTTGCCTGAGCCCTGAGCTATGATGTCATCTTAAGTCGACAACAAGTGACAAAATGGCCGCCCCGTGACATGAATTCAAAACGGCTGGATTTTGCTGCATAACTCTTACATTGTATACACGCAGCCTATAACATATTATTGTCAAGAAATGTTTACAGTTGACTTCATCTTTAACCAATCAGATTTCAATTTGGCCCACACGGGCCTGGCGTGCGGCCAAAAGTGAGTATTTCGTGTCTTCGTTATACTTACGTTGTGGCTGCAAATTACGTATTTGTTGTCACAAAGAATTATTAATTAGTGCACACTTTATACCTTATGAATGGTGAGTATATTATGGCTATGATTTAGCATTTTGTGGCCATAATGTTCTATTTTCCTTTTATACATTTTCCGAGGCCACAAATTGAATGTTTGAATGAATTGAAATGAAATGTTTCCCCATGAATGGTATTAAACTTACAAATAAGGCTTTTGTGTGCACGTCATACCGATTTGGTGCATTGTGGCCTCAATCTCATAGCCACAAATTAGCATCTTGTTAAGTGTTAAGACCACAAATGTGTATATTGTGGCGGCAAATAAGCGTTTCAGGAAGACGTTACAGATGATTATTGCCCGTCTACCTATTTTGCATTTTATGCACAGCTTACATCTGTCTAGTGGCCACAAGAAGAAATTAATTCCCATGACATGTACGGGAGTCCAGTCACAATACAAAAAAAAAAAAAAAAAAGCAGCGAGCGTTAAAAAGCCAGGCAGGCTTCTCTGATTAGGCGCTCGTGGCGTTCACTGCCGTTGAATTGTAAGCGGGACGCTTTTTTGCCTTTCCAGACAATGGACGCCGATGCGATGTGCATCAACTACACAGCTTTAGAGGATTAAGACCGAGGCGGCGGCGGCGGTGGTGCCGCAAACTGGCTCAAACGATTGTCCGCCATGCATAAAGAAATAAACACGCGCAATGACAAAGACCTGCTGAGCACACGCGCGCTGCGCTGTAAGTGAGGAGGCGTGTGAAGAGAGGCGATTGTTCGAAGGGGAATAACATACCAGGGCTGTTTGGTCTACAAATATCTGTGAACGGCATCTGCAGTAAGACCCGTATCGAAAGGAGCGTCTAGAAAAGCCACTAACAGTAGCGTGAGAAATGCCGGAAGCAGCAACTAATACACTATCAAGAGGAGCACCTAGAAAGGAAAGAACAAAACTGCGGTATCGAGATCATCATCTAGAAAAACAAGTGATGCAGTAACTTTCGGAGCTGCTGCAGAAACCTCTAGGAAAGCATGTAGAGGGCAACAAGTTGGAAACAAAACAGGATTTCTAAAGGAACACCTAGAGTAGTCTACGGAAACATTTAGACCATCGCTTGCCACGGTATCGAGAGGAGCATCTAGCTCTTTGACTGCCAAAAACGTTAAATAACGTTTAGTAAAATCCTATGGAGGAGTGCCAAAGACGTTAAAAGACGTTTTTTTTCAAAACAGAGGTGAAACTAACCATTTTCTATTGTTGATTACTCAAAAACGGAAGAAGGTAGAAACAAACTTTTTTTTCTGATGAAAGATGACAGTCCAATCTTTCATTTGGTAGTATGTGTGTTTCCATAGTCCAAACACATAATTTTCTGTGGACCTTGAAAGATCAGTCAAAATGCTTAAAATCGGCTGGCACCCACGGCATCCCTTTTCTGAAAACGTCTGGCAGTCAAAGAGTTAAAATAGCACCGGAGGAACAAAACAGCATCTTGGTGAATCCAGAACATCAACTAAAACATTATATAGAGGAGCCCCGACAAGAACAGCAAAAGGAATATCTAGAGGAGCAACCAACAGTACCTCGAGGAGGATCTAGAACAAACGGTGGCACGAGAAACATCTAGACCAATTAACGAGTGTTGCTTGTAAAAGCTGTACAAAGCATCGAGAGTAGAACTCAGAAAATTGTCGAGAGCAGGGGGGTGGCCAACCCCCGGTCCTCGAGAGCCACAATCCAGCCTGTTTTCCATGTTTCCCTCCTGCAGCGCAGCTGAATCTAATGATCAGCTAATCAGGCAGCTTTGCAGAAGCCTAATAACGATCCTGATCGTGAACCAGGTGTGTTAGGGGAGAGAAACATGGAAAAACAGGCTGGATTGTGGCTCTCGAGGACCAGGGTTGAACACCGCTGGTCTAGAGCAGCAGGTAGCGTTACAATAAAAAAAAAAAATAATAAAAAATTAAAAGCGTCAGCTTGTAATGTAGCATCTCCAAGGGCATTGAGAGTGCGCGTAAAACAGCATCGAGGAAAAAAACGTCCGGAGCAAAAGCGTCGCGCACCTGAGCTGCGATGCTGAGCTGACGGTCTTTGTAAACCAAGACAGAGGGGAAGTCGAGAAAAATAAAACAAAGATGGGAGCAAGAGAGCGAATCAAAGGCAGACAGAGAAGGATACATGAAAGTGGATGGTATCAAAAAAAAAAAAAAAAAAGTTGAGGGGAGAGCGAGCGAGGAAAGAAGACGACACCTGAAGCAGATGAAGAAGTTACAACAAAAACAAAAGTTGGTAGAAGAAACTTAATTTTTTTTTTTCAATTTGTTGGAATGTTGCCAATATTTCCCAGATGTTTTCAGGGCAACATTAACTCATGGACGGCTATAAACGTCAAAAATTCATTTGAACTATTTCTATTAGTTTACATTTTTTTATGAAAACGTAGGGGAAAAAAATCTTGAACGTACATTTAGAGCAGGTATAAAATTTGTGATTAATCATGAGTTAACTCGCGATGAACTACAATTAAAAATTTTAATCGCCTGACGAGATGATTATTAAAAATTAGGGGCATCAGGCGATTAAAATGTTTTTATCGTAATTAATCGCATGACTTCGATAGTTAACTCACGATTAACCCCAAATTTTATATCTGTTCTAAATGTGCAATAAAAAAAAATCTAGGTTTTCATACTCTTGTTAACAAAAGTCGAAAAAAAATGTTAAACTAATGTAAAAATTTAAATTATTTTTTTGACGTTTATAACCGTCAATGGCAGTGAATGACCGGTCATTGATAGACCACCGCTTTTTTTTTTCCACTGCTACAGCTGACGTCTCATTTTTACATTGAATTGGCTTCAGTTGGTGAATAAATGTGGACGCATTCACAGAATTTGCTGCATAAAATCTGGAATCCTGAAAAAACGTTTAAAAAAAAATATCAAAAAATTGGGAATCTGGAAAATAGTTCAGAAGATGCTCTGATTGATATTTTAATTGGTTGAGAAATGTGAAAGAAAAAGGAAAAAACATATTTTTTTTTACATGAATTTGGCGAGTTTTGCCATATGTGGAATTCTGTGGGAATTTGTTGTGATGTGTGAAAGATGTGCTTGTTTTTTTTAAAGCGGGTCACACAGTAGCGTTCACGTAGCACCCTTTATTGTACTTGTCGGGTCGGCGGGAAGAAGAAGAAGAAGAAGAAGAAGAAGAAGAAGGCGTCTGAAGCAGATGCAGAATCATACTATACAGTCAAGATAGTAACGTGATCCCTTACAACAACCCAAATAAAAATCAACCAAAACAAAGAATAAATATATTCACAACTGCCTCTAATATTTGTAGGATGTGAGCACATAAAAAGATACCTTGGTAAAAGATAATCATTGATAGTTGGTAAGCTTTGTCTTCTTTTTTTTTTTTTTTGCGTGGTCTTTGTTTAAAAAAAAAAAAAAAAAAAGTCCTGCTTTTTTGGTCCATATTTTGAGGAGAAAAGAAAAGCTCACTGAAAATGCGGAGCTGGGGGTCCTTGGAGATCCCCCCTCCCCCCCCCCCTCCCAAATTCATCCACCACCGCAGTGTCCTTCCACTGTAGGCCGGCATTCAAAATCAACTCAAGTCATGGTGAGAAAATGCCATGTCGGTAAAAAAAAAATGGAGTGTGAATGCTAAAGAGCTGATGCTGAACGGTGACGATGCCGTTTTTTTTTTCAAAAAATTCAGGAAATGAATGAAAAACACGCAACATCAAATGCTGCATTTCTTACTAATCTAATGAGAATGGACGGGAGGTTTGATGAGATGGCGACGTGATTGGATAAAGTGCTGAGGCACATTAATCAGAGTTTTACATTTTTTTTTCCCTGTATCAGCTGCTATTTTCAAAGAGAAATGATCAAATGCTAGCAGTTGGCATGCTAACATGAGGCCAAATAGATTCCCAAGTACGTTTATATAAAGTGCTGCCGTCTTGAATGATCTGCGCATTTTGGTCCTGAAATGGTTTCAATCAAATGAAAAATGTGGACGCGCTACAAAACCATTTTTAAAATTCCACTGAGAATTTTGCCATGGAAAATGCGGAATTCTGGGGAAAAAGGGGTCATTTTTTGGAATGTTGAAAATATTTGACAAAATGTCCTAAAATGGTTTAGTATTTTAAAGTTGGAAAGGTTTTGTATCAGTGGAGACGATTACAAAGAATATTAAATTGTATGCATTCATTTGTCTTTTTTTTTTTTATTGTGGAAAATGTGGAATACCAAAGAATTTGCAAATTTGAGGAATGTGGAAAAATTGTTCTCGAGACATACAGTATGAGTGGTTTACGAGTGTTGAAGAAAAAAAAAGACAAAATGTCTCAATTGTTTTGGGAATTTTACAATTGAAAATTTGGAATCCTGGAGAAAAGTGGAAATTTTGGAATCCTGGAGAAAAGTGGAAATTTTGGAATGTAAAGATAGCACTCTATGTGTAATACTGTTAAATCAATTGAATACTGTAAAAAAGACCCCAAATTCGAGGGGGTGTGGGGATTTATGCAGGCGGATGAATAAGAAACGGAAATTTGTTTAGACGTTTGACTAATACCTAAAATGGGAATTTTCTGGAATGTAAAAATGAGATCCCAAGATGTCCTAATTGAACGGAACATTTTGACATTGAAATGGTTGAACGGATTGAGAAATGTGGAAGGATCGAGTACGTTTGTCAAATGTTTGCCTGAATTTGGCAATTTTGTTGTCGACAAGGTGGACAAATGAGTCATGACCATTGCGGGAATTTTGTGAGCGTGTCAAAATAGCCCAGATTTCCTCAATAAGCTCTTCAGCATTCACACAATAATAATAATAATAATAATAATAACAATAATCTCAGTACTCTGCTGCCAAATACCCAATTCAGCTGGAAATGAATTTAATGGGATGACATGAAAGAATATAAACAATTCCAATCGTATTTTTTGGGATCTCCTCCACTCTGATTGGTCATCCCATCCATCCTGGAGTAGTTTAGATAAATAGATTTGTATTCATTAGAAAAATAAGCATCGACCACACTTGCTGGCTGCTCGTCGCTAAGGCACTTTTAGCTGTTTATTTCCCCGACTCTCCCGCTTTTGATGTTGCGAAGTGCTGCCGCCAACGTGAAAACCTTTCAACGCCCCCGCAACAAAATCCGGAGCTCAAGTCATCCCTCCAGGCCGAGATCCGGGAAACGGGTAATCCTTGCTGATACGAGTAGTACGCGGGGCAAAAAAAGTGACCCAGCTTGTTATCCAGGAATAGTTTGTAGTCCAGTCCCCCCCAAGGGCTCCTCGCCAGCGTCTGTACAGGACCTCCAGAGAGGGGGTAGGCAGCTAAAACTGGTACGAGCGGTCCAAAACCTCCATGTAGTCCGGCGTGGTCATCAGACGAGCGCCCTGCTCGCCGCCCTGCCCGCCCCCGGCGGAGGACGCGGTGAGCACCCGCGTCTGGGGCCCGGCGGAGGAGGCGGCGTCCTGCGGCTGGGCGTCCTGCGGGTGAGGGTAGCGGGGCGGCGGCCTGGCGTACCTGTCCGGCAGATCCCGGAACTCCGGGGCGGGGAGTCTGAAGAGGCAGTCCACCAGTTCTACCTTGGGGGTGGGACCCTGGCTGTCGATGACAGTGGGGCACAGGATGCCGTTCTCGTGGAGGCCTGGCGCCAGAGGCCCCATGGCCCCGGCCACGGTGCTGATGGGGGACGAGGTCACCTGGAGGGTCCATTCCCGGTCTTTCTCGGCCACGGAGCGGTATGCGTCGGACTCCCCTTCTTTCCGCTCCTCGGGGTCGGGGGTTTTGGCCACTGAGATGGTATCGTAGACGTGGTTGTGTTGGGCCGGTGTCTCGGCCATGCCGTGGTGGTGGTGGTGGTGGTGATGGTGGTGGTGCGTCCCCTCGGCAAAGATCCCGCACTCCATCTGGATGCCGGCTAGGTCCACCTCGCCCTGGCGACGGAACGGCAGCTTGTCGCGCCGCTTTAGGCTGTACGCGATGAGTGCCGCCCCCGCGAAGAACGCCGACACGAACAGGACCAGAAGGCTGAGAACCAGAACCGAGAGCGGGATGGAGTCCTTCCCGGGCGGGATCAGGGAACCCGGTTCGGGGTCCGGGTGGCCCAGCGCCGCGCCGCCGTCGGGCACGGTGGAGGTGACCGCCCGCTGCTCCCGGTCCTCCTGGAGCTCCAGATCCGGGCACAGGATCTCCATGGAGAGTGAGCGCAGGTCCACTCCTTTGGTTTTTTCTGGCGAGTGGCAGACCACCTCGCCCACCACCACCACAGCGCTGAGGCCCTCCAGCCAGCGCTTGAGGGGCGCCGCGTCGCAGTTGCACTCCCACGGATTTTGCTGCAGGTCCACCTGGAGAAACAGTAGCGGCAATACATTGATTAGCCTGATCCCCAAATTTTTAGGGGTGTTAAAATTAGGGAGTTAATTTAAAGTCCCTTTAATGCCACAAAAAAAAAAACAGTAAAGTAATAATGAAATTGGTGTGGGCTCTCCCACCCTCAAATAAAAGTGCAAACATGGGGGAACACGTCCACGTCAAAATATAACAGTAATGGATTTAATAATAATGCATATATTTGTGGAGAAGTTGTATTTTACAATTTTAAAAATGTGCAGAATTTCACAAGTTACTTCATGTTAAAGATTAGATAGCACTTAATATGAAAAGAAAAATGCACTGAGCTGTCGCCAGTGTCTTACAAATGCAATTATGCCATCTAGTGGCAGAAAAACACAAATCAATATCACACTACATTACAGTACATCCTTTTAATTTTAAACTTAATTTTATAAATTATAACAAAATTACTGCTTAAATGACTAAAATATGCAGCCATATTTCTATTAGTTAAATTTTTTTTCACTTTTATGTTAACAAGAGTATGAAAACTTAAATATTTTATTAGAACAGATATAAAATTTGCGATTAATCGTTAGTTAACTATTCATGCGATTAAGAAAATGTAATGCGCGTGACACCCCTAAAAAAAATACTTCAAAAATTGGGATTACATTAACAATGTTGGTTTTACTTTTTTCTTTTGAATTTAAATTGTGTTCTATTTGCATTGGCTTTGTGATATTTTGTGATGATTAAGCAAAAAGAGAATCCCATTTGAAAATCTAGAAAAAATGTTACTATTAAAATTTAATTTATTTTGATTTGTAATTAGGATTTTTTTGGCAGTCTTTGTTTTTGTAAATATAAACGCATTGTCCTCGATTTTTCGGAATGAAACATAAAGCGGGTCATATTGACCCAGTATAAAATTCTAGTGCACGATATTTTTTACAAATTTGGGTTTTACTTATTCTCCTGGCTCTACGTTTTACTACTAGGAAAACAGTTATCTCATTAAAAAAAAAAAAAAAAAAAAACTATAACCATTATCTCTAAAGATGATAAGTGCGATGATTGCAATTCATGTTTTTTTTTATGTTTTTGAAGAGCACTTCGAAATGTAAATAATTCCACTCCTGGGTCATGGAAACGGCGAAGCGCCCGGCGTTTACGGCGCGGCTATAAAAAGCGTGATTTGCCATCAATAAAAGATGTTAGGAAGCGAGCAGACGACTTGTACGCCTCTCAAGTGTTGCCTTTAAAGCGACGCCTTCACAAGTTGTACTACAAGAGGAAATCTTTCATTTTCACAATGAAGACGGTGAAGACGGAGGCCGTCCGTGAGTTTAAATTTAGACCAGACGCGTCGGTGCGCAATTGTACTTTGCCATTGTAAAGGATCCATCGGGCGTCCGTGGAAAAATCACGTCCAAGGAGGCTAAAAAGCTGAAAATGTGAAATTTAACATATTATAATGTAAAACGTAGCACACTATACCGTTTTATTTGTCATGTTATAGCAACGGGGAAAATACCACATTTTATTGTGAAATGTTATCATGTTAAAACGTTTATCAAGTTCAAATGTGAAATTTCACGTTTTAAAATTTATCACATACACGCACGAAACTTTCTCAGGTTAAAATGTGAAATGTATCGCGCTAAAACATGAAATTCTTTGCGTTGTCATTTGTGCGATGTCACGGCTAACTGGAGGGCCGCAGCTGGCATTTTTGCTTCCGTCTTAATTAAGGCTACTTAAAACTTGAGATTTATGACATTCAGCAAAATGTCAATGTAGCAGTACTTTTTTTTTTTTTTTTGTGCAAGTTTCTCCAAAGTCCCAGCCTCGTTTCACTTTATTCTTAACTCTTTGACTGCCAGACGTTTTCAGAAAAGGGATGCCGTGGGTGCCAGCCGATTTAAGCATTTTTGACTGATCTTTCAAGGTCCACAGAAAATTATGTGTTTGGACTATGGAAACACACATACTACCAAATGAAAGATTGGACTCTCATCTTTCATCAGAACAAAAAGTTTGTTTCTACCTTATTCTGTTTTTCAGTAATCAACAATAGAAAATGGTTAGTTTCACCTCAGTTTTGAAAAAAAAAACGTCTTTTAACGTCTTTGGCACTCCTCCATAGGATTTTACTAAACGTTATTTAACGTTTTTGGCAGTCAAAGAGTTAAAAATACACACACAGTAGTTTTGAGTAGTTGAGTTTTGAAATCAATGTATAATCATGTTTATGAATCGTTTTTAAGCGTTCACGATGTTAGCTTCACAAAGTGCGACCCAACAAATGTGGCGTAAATATAAGTCAGTAGTTATGTTTTTGTATTACAACAATAATAATAAAAAAAATCTGTGGATTTGTCACTTCAACTTTTCATGTTAAGAGAAACTATGATATGTTAACATGTGCACTTCTTAAGCACTGAACAAAATGAAGCCTACCAACTGAAATAAAGCCGCTTTTGCCGATTTTGCAATTTGAAAATTGTATTTGACTACATTGCGATATCCACTCGACACTACAAAATCCTGACATTTATTCCTATAAAATTGTGATATATATTTTTTTATTTCAATATTTTGACAAAGTTGTAAAACATTCAGCAAAATGTCCAACTGAAATAAAGCCGATTTTGCAATTTGAAAATTGTATTTGACTACATTGCGATATCCACTCGACACTACAAAATCCTGACATTTATTTATATAAAATTGTGATATATATTTTTTTTTATTTCAATATTTTGACAAAGTTGTAAAACATTCAGCAAAATGTCATCCTACACCCCACCCCCCCCCCTTACTTTCTCCTCCGGGGGGTCCGCTCACATTCTCCTTGTGACCTTCTGCTGTTTACAATCTCTACGCCGGCTCACGGTGCGGCCTATTTACTGTCGGGCTGTCAATCCAAACGGGAGCTTTGACGGGGCGGCGAGTGTAAATTACGCGACGTCAGTTAGTACGTTGACAGGCGCTGGTTGCGGGCGGGTCACGCGCCAGAGGGGAAACCGGCGTGTAATTAACGCCAAGGCTTTTTAGAAAAATTAATACCGCCAACTTAAGCGGCGCACGGAAAACAAAACATTTTTTGGTCGTTTTTTTTTTATGTGGCTTGTGAGCATAAACAGAAATTATTAATAACACTTTGGAATATAATTAGCATGAATTAATAGACTGCTTTGGCCACACAACAAAGCTTTTTTTTTTCTTTCCTCAAATCATTATTATTGCCACTTTTTAGGAGGCTGTCATGAAACACAACGGGCAGCACGGTAAGGTAGCGGCTACAGCGTCTATATCGCAGCACTGACGTTCTGGGTTCGAATCCCGGCTTCCCTCCAAAAACATGCGTTTTAGGTTGTAAATTGTCGTGTGAATGTGAGAGTGAAGGTCTGCAATTGTCTGGCGACCAGTCAAGGGTGGACCTCGCCTCTCACCCAAAGCTAGCTGGGATGGAGTCCGGCTCACACGTGACCCTAACGAGGACTATAGAAAAGCTGATTATTGGCAGATTTTTATTTTATTTTTTATTATTATTTTTTTTTATTGAGCCTTCTCTACAAATCTGTAGAAGTAAAATAATTTTTTTTTTTTCTTCTTTTTTTTTTTGTATTGTTCATTCGGTAATTTTACCGATTTGACATGACAAGTAAAATTTTGATTGGGCTGTCGTTTGAACGTACTAATAAATCGTTTGAACATATTGATCAAATCATTTGAATGTCTTGATGAAGTTGTTGGAACATTCTACAAAGAAAGACAGAAGGAAAAAAAAAAAATCCCTGACACCAATTTCACCAGTTGTCACGATGCACACAAAAAAAATCCCAGAGACCCGTTTTCTCTATTGAACAGAAAATGGCAATTTTGGTTAGAATCCGCCGTTTTGCATTCAGTCCAGAAAATGTCACTTTTAACTCTTTGACTGCCAAAAACGTTAAATAACGTTTAGTAAAATCCTATGGAGGAGTGCCAAAGACGTTAAGACGTTTGTTTCAAAACAGGTGAAACTAACCATTTTCTATTGTTGATTACTGAAGAACGGAATAAGGTAGAAACAAACTTTTTTTTTCTGATGAAAGATGAGAGTCCAATCTTTCATTTGTTAGTATGTGTGTTTCCATAGTCCAAACACATCATTTTCTATGGACATTGAAAGATCAGTCAAAATGCTTAAAATCGGCTGGCACTGGGGACAACCCGTTTCTGAAAACGTCTGGCAGTCAAAGAATTAAGGAGCCCTGCTCCAAATGGAACAGGAAGTTGGCCATTTTTGTCCAAAGCAGTGTCACAGTTTGACGATAACAACATTTGGAGGATGCGCCGTGGAAAAGTACGTCTTATTATGACATCCGCGTGTGTCGTTTTATGACAGAAAGCGTCGGATGCTGCTGCTTTGGTCTTCCCCGCAAAGCTAAATAATACAGAGCCCGTCATCCACCGCGACATGAAAATACATTAGTATACTCCACACAGCTTGTCGTGAAATCTTCACCGCCGCGATTAGAATTATATCCACGGGCGTATTTATTTTTTTTTGTCAGGCAGATAAAAGAATGTGCGGCAACGGCGTGAAAATAAAGAGCTTTTTTTTTTATTGACAGGCAGCTAATCTGTTAATAGACTACTAGACAATGATCGCGGCCCAGATCAATATTAATATGATTAAGTCACGCCACGTCGGCGTCCCGCTTCGGCGGGATCATCGCGGGCCACCGGCGTGCTCTCACGGGGGCCAGAAAATGAGAAAAGTGAAAGTCTTTGAGCTATTAAAGCCGAATTCCAATTATTTTCAACCTCGATGACATCAATATTGATTATCACAACACGTTTTGCTTGCTTGTGAATGCTTTTAAATTCAGGTTAAAAATCTTGCTTTTTTTCCCTCCTTACCTTTTGGTTAAGGTCAGTTTCCCTTTTTTTAAATTTTTTTTTTTAGTAATTTTAGAAAGCTACTTTTAATTATTTAGGTTTAAATGCTTTGGAAATATTGAAATCTCCTTTTATGTGTTTAAAAGTTTTGCATTCTTACATTATTTTAGTCATTTTGGAGAGCAATTTTGTTTTCGCACCTTAAGCTTCTGAATGTCTTTAGCCGTTGTGTTTGTCAATGTTGTGTCTTTGGTTATGTGAAAGAACAAGTTGACAGCTAGCCAGTCTGCGGCTAGCGTGAGAAGCTAAAGTCACGGTCAAATCACGGTCAATTAGTTCACAAAAAGCTGGCAGCTAGCTATCACCAAGAAGCTAACGTAGCGGTTTACATCTTGTCAAACCATCACAAAACAGTCAAAGGGGATCCAAATAAGTCATTTGGTTCACAAGCTAGACTGCTGGTGGCTAGCACAAGAAGCTAACGTAGCGGTTTACATCTTGTCAAACCATCACAAAACAGTCAAAGGGGATCCAAATAAGTCATTTGGTTCACAAGCTAGACTGCTGGTGGCTAGCACAAGAAGCTAACGTAGCGATTGTTAGGGCTTTATCTTGTCACAGCAGTTTCAATATCATGGTCGTTATCTTCACAAAAAAGTTGGCAGCTGGCTCGCTTTAACATGACAACACCGTACGTGAGCCGTATCCTGAAAATCCGAACCCTTGCTTTATCCTCTCGGGAAGTGTTTAGCAAAAGCATATTTTCACAGAAGGTCATGGATCATTTTCATTGCTCTGATAGTTGCAAGTGTCATAAAGATGAGGGGGGGAAAAAAGCTGCCAAGACGCACTGTGTGTTCTTCGCCCTTGTGAGCGACCCACAAAGTTACTGACTATTAGGGTGGAACGGGACAGCTGTCATTTGTCTATATTTCTGTTTCAAACAAGCAAAACGTTGCGCAGTGGTTCACGTGGCTGACATGTAGCTTGCGTGGGCTTGATTCTTATCCCAAAACGTCAACAATTTTGATTCAGCTGTTTGGTTGAAACTTAACTCATTCACTGCCATTGACGGCTATAGACGTCAAAAATTCATTTTGACTATTTCTATTAGTTTTACATTTTTACTACTTTTGTTAACAAGAGTATGAAAACCTATATATTTTTTATTGTATATTTAGAACAGATATAAAATGTGTGATTAATTGTGAGTTAACTAGTGAAGTCACTGTGATTAATTACGATTAAAAAATGTAATCGCCTGACGCCTCAAATTTTTAATAATCTTTAAATCGCGTCTGGAGATTAACATTTTTTATTTGTAATTAACTCATTCGCTGCCGTTGATGGCTATAGACGTCAACAATTTTGATTCAGCTGTTTGGTTGAAACTTAACTCATTCACTGCCATTGACGGCTATAGACGTCAAAAATTCATTTTGACTATTTCTATTAGTTTTACATTTTTTCTACTTTTGTTAACAAGAGTATGAAAACCTATATATTTTTTTATTGTATATTTAGAACAGATATAAAATGTGTGATTAATTGTAAGTTAACTAGTGAAGTCAATGCGATTAATTACGAGTAAAAAATTGAATCGCCTGATGCCTCAAATTTTTAATAATCTTTAAATCGCGTCTGGAGATTAACATTTTTTAATTCTAATTAACTCATTCACTGCCATTGATGGCTATAGACGTCAAAAATTCATATGAACTATTTCTATTAGTTTAAATTTTTTTCCCCACTTTTGTTAGCAAGAGTATGAAAACCTAGAATTTTTTTTATTGTACATTTAGAACAGATATAAAATTTGTGATTAATCACGAGTTAACTAGTGAAGTCATGCAATTAATTACTAAAAGAAAATTTAATCGCCTGACGCCCCAAATTTTTTATAATCTTTTTTTTTTTTAATCGTGTCAGGCGATTAAATGTTTTTAATTGTAATTAATCGCATCACTTCAATAGTTAACTCACGATTAATTGCAAATTTTATATCTGTTCAAAATGTACAATAAAAAAAATTCTAGGTTTTCATACTTTTGTTTACAAAGGTGGGAAAAATGTTAAGTAGAAATACTTCAAATGAATTTTTGACGTCTATAGCCGTCAATGGCAGCGAATGAGTTAATCGCATGACTTCAATAGTTAACTCACGATTAATCACACGTTTTATATCTGTTCTAATAGTACAATAAAAAAAAAACTTGCCCTCTTCTCAAATTCTTTTTTGCGCAATCAGAGAAAAATAACCCATTTAAACAAAAAAAGCAGTTTTGAAATGGTGATTTTATTTATTAAGCAAGGAAAAACGATTTCAAGCTAAGTGGTGCCGTTTTAAGGAGTGTAGCTAATCATTTTTTATTTTTTTGCAAAGCTGAGTTCATTTTCACTGACCACACCCGAGCCTGATGACCGCCAGACTTGTTAATAGGATTACGGTTTGCAATTGACATTTATCAATCGATTCTGCGCTTTAGCAGAAAATCTCGAAAACAGAGATTGTTTGTTTATAAAGTGAAGCACACCTGAGTTCTGCCACACGACAACGATCCAAAACACAGCAGCAGCAGAATGGCCTCGCCAAAGTTCAGACTTGATTCCCGTCGAAACGCTGCGCATGACCTTTATAATGACCATTCATGCTCGAAAATCCTCCAGCGTTGCTGAATTAAAGCAATTCTGCAAGGAAGGACGGGACAAAATATCGCCACAGAAAGACTCATTGCCCTTTTATAGAAAACGCTTGGTTCCACTTGCTTCTGCTGAGGATGACCCAACGAGTTATTAGGTTTAGGGGGCAATTACGGGGTAAGTTAGCGTTGAGTCGATTTTTCCGTCATATGTCAAATCAGCAATTTAAAAACGGCATTTTCTTTACTTGGGTAATCGTGGTTCAACATTTACATTTGTTTCATGATCCGTAATGCGCCTTTGCTCGATTCGGATTCCAAAAGAGATCCATTTCGAATAGGTCAGCATGTCATCGACATGTTTTTTTTTTAACTCATTCACTGCCACTGACGGTTATAAACGTCAAAAATTCATTAGTTTCACATTTTTTTCCCGCTTTTGTTAACAAGAGTATGAAAACCTAGATTAAAAAAATATATATATATAGAAATACAGATATAAAATGTCTGATTAATCGTGAGTTAACTATTGAAGTCATGCGATTAATCACAATTACAAATTTAAATTATTTAATTTTATTATTAAATTAATTTTTTTAATCGTAATTAATCGCATGCCTTCACTAGTCTTTGTTAACAAGAGTATGATAACCTAGATTTTTTTTATTGTACATTTAGAATTTATGATTAATCGTGAGTTAACTAGTGAAGTCATGCAATTAATTCAGAAAAGAAAATTTAATCGACTGACGCCCCAAATTTTTTAGAATCTTTTTTTTTTTTATCGTGTCAGGCGATTAAATGTTTTTAATCGTAATTAATCACATGACTTCACTAGTTAACTCACAATTAATCACAAATGTTAAATTAAAATTAAAAAATTTAATCGCCTGACACCCCTAATTTTTTAATAATCTCTTTTTATTTTTAATAATCAATTCAAGTAATCATTTTGAGCCATTTTTTTTATTTAAAATTGTCCAAATCCTCTGATTTCAGCATAGCAACTGTAATTAACTGATTTCAGTAGTCCTTCATTAAAAAAAGAAAAGATTATTAAAAATGAGTGGCGTCAGGCGATTAAAATTTTTACTCACATGACTTCACTAGTTAACTCACAATTAATCACACATTTTATATCTGTTCTAAATGTACAATAAAAAAAATAGGTTTTCATACTCTTGTTAACAAAAGTAGAAAAAATGTGAAACTAATAGAAATAGTTCAAATGAATTTTTGACGTCTATAGCCGTCAATGGCAGTGAATGAGTTCAAACAACTTGTATGAAATTGTGGGCAAAAAAAAAAAAAGAAGCAGGTTACATAGGTGACAGACGCAGCCCGCTGTGGTTTTCACAAGCTTTTCTTTTGCTGTTTGTTTGCATCCCCGCCAAAGTCTCTGGTGGATTGTGACCCACATATCAGCGTGAGAAAATGACACGCGTTACCGCCTCCGCATCTCAGCGAATATTCATGAAGTGATTATACCGTACGTACATGCGCGTCTTAAATCTGGCGACTTCACGTGGAGGCCTCCGTGTATGCTTTTGTGCAGAACCGTCACTCCAGCGGAGGGTGTGTTTGTTTTGAGCGTGGCCATTACCAGAACGAGCGCTCCCAGAGTGCTTATTTCCCCAACCGTAATCATTTCTGGCCTCGACTCAAACGCTGAATCACTTGACTTTTTTTTTTTTTTTTTCCCTCCTTTCGAGAGAAAAGTCGTTATGGTGACTTTTAAGTATTTTTTAATGTCTTTTTGAGAGTGCTCGCAGGGAGGTGTTTTTTGCATGGTGTCTATGAGTGGGTGTTAAGGTCTAATCCTGTTCTTGACGCTGGCAAAGAGTCTTAAGCTCGGCACGCTTATGATTGTGACAATGGGTTGATTTTGAATGCATGCGGAGCACAGAAAGTGAACCACCGACGGAGACGGAGCTCAACACACGCTTTAGCTCTGTATGTATTATATGAGCTAACAACAGCAGGGCATTATTAGAAGGAGGGCCCGGCTCATTAATCAGTTGGCCCAATAAATTATATTAGATATTAGCTCTTTTAAACCAATTTTTGCCATTTTTTTTCTTTTTTTTTTCTTATACATTTAAAATATTACAACAAAAGACAAAATTACATTAACCCCCCCCCCCCCCACACACACACACACACACACACAAAAAAATGCCAAAAAGGTCGATTTTTGCCACTTTTAAGTTAAAGTTAACAAATACCAAAAAATAAGTTATTTTATTGCTTATATTTTTTGCATTAATCGGCAGATATTCGCGCTGTTAAACCAATTTTTGCCATTTTTTTCTTTTTCTTTTCTTACACATTTAAAATATTACAACAAAAGACAAAATTACATTAACCCCCCCCCCCCCACACACACACACACACACACACAAAAAAATGCCAAAAAGGTCGATTTTTGCCACTTTTAAGTTAAAGTTAACAAATAGCAAAAAATAAGTTATTTTATTGCTTATATTTTTTGCATTAATCGGCAGATAGTCGCGCTGTTAAACCAATTTTTGCCATTTTTTTCTTTTTCTTTTCTTACACATTTAAAATATTACAACAAAAGACAAAATGACATTAAATCCCCCCCCCCCCACACACACACAAAAAAAAAGCCAAAAAGGTCGATTTTTGCCATTTTTAAGTTAAAGTTAACAAATAGCAAAAAATAAGTTATTTTATTGCTTATACTTTTCGCATTAATCGGCAGATATTAGCGCTTTTAAACCAATTTTTGCCATTTTCTTTATACATTAACAAATTACAACAAAAGACAAAGATACATTGGAATCCCCCCCCCCCAAAAAAGCGCTTTTAAATGACATATTTTTCTTTATGTACATTAACATATTACAACAACAAAGATAACAAAAATATTAAGTTAACAAACACCCAAAAAAAAAGTTACTTTATTCGTTATATTTTTTTGTATTAATCGGCCGATTAATCAATTGGCTGATCTAATCGACAGATATTAGTGCTTTTTAAATGCCATATGTTTCTTTATACATTAACATATTACAACAAAAAACAAAGATAATGACATTCCAATAGCCCTCCCAAAAAATGGCAAAAAAGGTTGATTTAAAAAAATTTTTTTATTAATCTGCCGATTAATCGGTTAACAGAATTTAGTCTGTCATTGTCCTTTACAATAAATCTACATCGGCCCTAATTAGAAGATAAATTGCTTGACTTGAAGCGAACAAGGCTGTGTTCGTAAAGTACTTCAAGTCTGTGCTGAGGATTTCAGGTTTCATGACTTTGTGGGCGTGGCTAAAACGGTGCCTAGTGACGCATTTCAGCATTTGGCATGAACTCGCATCCATTGCAGGTTATTTATTTCTTCTCATTAGGCCCAAGCCTGTTAGCTCGTGAGCTAGCTGGTGGCTAGCACCTCAAATGCTGATCATAAACAATAGGAAGCCATTTGCTCTCCAGCAGAATTACAAAGTTAGCAGGCAGCGGTTCGCGAACGCTGAACGCTCACCGACGTCATCAAAAACAGTCTGACTTTTGCCGTCCTTTCCCTGAGCAAACTTGAAGGAAACGGCTCGCGAAGCCCCGCCCACGACCGACCGCCAGCCAGCCCGCCTCGGAGAAGAAGCCAAAGCCGCCGCCGATGCTAATCCACGCCCGCCGCACCTCGAAGAAAAGCTCCGCTAGACGACGCGCACTCGAGGGCAAAATCTCCAGCGGTCCAACATCCGCCCTCATCGCCTCATTGTGTCTCGTCACGTGACTGCAAGGTCAGACGCGCGAAAGCGCGACACTCTGGCGGAGTCGGGTTTGTCTTTCTGCTGATTTATGAAGAGCACTTATGCAAATGCGGTCACTTGAAATCTTCCCGCGGTGGTGCCGCCGCGGTCCCCGCGTGCAGCGACGCCACGCGCGGCGGCGCCGATGATGGAGAAAGACGGCAGCTGTGCTTCTTACATCTCGCTTGTTTTTAGATGAAACAATGTTAACAGTATATTACAATTGAGGTCAAGAGAAAGCGCAGCTTAAAATGAAAATGGAAAAAGGACTATTACGGAGAAATGCGGCAAAACGCCGACAACTGAGCTCGACGGGGGGGAAATAAATAAGCTCCCTCGGATGTAATCATGCATTGGTGGTTACATGCTGCCGTTCATCCATGGGTGGAATGCGTCCGGAAGGCCAACCTGGCGTGAAAAAAATCATGCCGGTGATGACCTGTAGAGGCCGCCGGTGCACATTGTGACGTGACCACGCACCGAATGTTCCAAGTCATGTCTTGTCCAGCTCGCTAGGTCTTTTGTCTCCACCTGTGCTCGTCAACCTGCTCCGGTGTTCAGTCACTAGTTGGGTTTTGAAAGAGGAATAAAATATTTTGTCCTCTTTGCGTGTTCCAAAACTTGAAGGCAGAAAAACACCTTTGCAAAAATGATTTTAATCTAACAGAGATCTCTGGACATCGTAACAGACTCCAATTCATCACTTAACAGGTGGAATTTCAGTGCCGAATGTGTCTCTTCCGCGTGTAAAATGGCTTCTTATAGTTAAAACCGACCGCCTCTCTTTCATTTGTAGACAAAACATACTCTCTGGGTACTTTTCCATGAGCGATGGCGAAAACAGAGTCAGGGGTGCGCGTTCGAAACAGATTCTGTTCTCAAGGACCAAATGTGTTTTCCCACAGAGAAGGAACTTCTAGACCAAATAATATGTCCCAGCTTAAGGTCAAATGATACTGAGTTCAACACTACTTTCTTTACACGTCTATAAAACCTTTCAACATGGTTAATATAAAGAATTAAGATGTTAATAATGTATAACAATGGTTAATATATGAAAATAAAGAATTTAAATGTTAATAATATCTAACAGTTTTCATCCGCCCATTTTTTGGTCGAATTTTCAAGAAATGCAAAAATTAAATTTGAAAAAGGGCCCAAAATTTTGGGGGTCGATTTTGAAGCGTATCGCAAAAAAAAAAAATAAAAAATGCTAATTTGGCTAATGGAAACATTTACATCACACGTACGTTTGTAGTCACAAAGCAATGTCGGACGATAAAATAAGGTATGTTTTGGGGGGGGGGGGGGGAACTGAAATCTTTTTGGAATTAATTAAAGAAGCAATTATTAAATGCCATCTTAGATGGAAAACAGCAAAGAAACAATACAATTTATAAAGAACTACAAAAGCAAACTCATACGAGCAGTCACTTCCTGTTTTTCTTCTCACATCTCTATGGTGTATAGCGCCACCTACAGCGGCGGAGTCCCCCTCTCAATATTCACAATATCCGTTTTGCGCATTTTCACAAAATTTGCTTAAAAATTTCGAAACATGTTGTTGGATCATTTGCTTCTGTTTGTAGTTGTTGTTGTTTATTGCCACGTCTCCATGTCCTAGTGAGCTTTTGTGTGGCTGTTTGTTTTGTGACTTTGACTTGGGTTTGTTTGGACTATTCGTTTTGTTTCGGATCATCCAAGAGTGCCTTGTTTTCTTTTAGTTTTTCAAATGAAATACAAACAAATCCCGAATTTGCACGATAGCTTACCAGTGATGGGACACTGATATGCTAAGGTTTAAAACATGCGGCCCGCGGGCCGGATCAGGCCCGCTAAGGGGTTTAATCCGGCCCGTAAAATGATTTTGTAAAGTTAAAAAAAATTAATCAGAACATATAAATTCATAATTTCACAAGCAGTCCTCGGGAATGAGCAATGCAACTTCCTCGTCCTGGATGTCATTATTTTGGCACACAACCGAAAGTTACGGTTTGTTTTCAAAAAATAAATAAAAAAATAATTCGGTATGCATCTGTCATCACTTCAGCCATTGTCAAGATCGAGGAGCAAAAATGAGTCTCAACACACCAAACAATAGGATCATCATTAACTCTTTGACTGCCAGATGTTTTCAGAAACGGGTTGTCCCCAGTGCCAGCCGATTTTAAGCATTTTGACTGATCTTTCAAGGTCCATAGAAAATTATGTGTTTGGACTATGGAAACACACATACTACCAAATGAAAGATTGGACTCTCATCTTTCATCAGAAAAAAAAGTTTGTTTCTACCTTATTCCGTTTTTCAGTAATCAACAATAGAAAATGGTTAGTTTCACCTCTGTTTTGAAACAAACGTCTTTTAACGTCTTTGGCACTCCTCCATAGGATTTTACTAAACGTTATTTAATGTTTTTGGCAGTCAAAGAGTTAAGGATAATCTTATTTTTAAATCTGTCTTATTTTGGCTCTTTTTAAGATGTACACTCTTAAGTTTTTTTTTTTTTTTTTAAAGATCCAAAACAAATGCGGAATTTTCAGTGGGTGTTGTTTCCATTTTTGACTGCGATGGAGGACGTATATTGAGCCAAAAGTGAAATCTCCCCAATCTTGTTTTATTAGCACCCGAATCCTCATCTTTTCCTCATTGCTCCATTCTACGGCCGGCCTTGCTTCACTTCCGCGACAAAATCCAAAAGCCTGAGCCTTGTAGCATCCGCCAACCCTTTTCTAACGGCTCTTCAACCCTCTGGAGACCACAACAAAGCCACGCTTCTAGTGTTCCGCCGAGCATTCCCAGTCCTCCAGAACCTCCCGTGCGGTAATCCCGGTCTCCTGGGTTCTCAGATACTCTCCTGGCGTCCCGTGCTCCGCTAGCGCGTTCCCTCCCTTCCTCCCCCGACACGTACCTCAGCTCGGCTCCCTCGGTGGCTTAAACACGACCTGCAGCGCAATCTTGTAGAAATGGAGCCTTGCCGCAGACTTAATGGCTGCCAAACAACCGGAAGCCCTGCAGTCCTGACGCCTAACACCCTTGAGGTCCATAGTATGGCACGTTGTAACTAGAGCTGTCAAAATTAATCGATTAATCGACGACTATTTTAATGATCGAGTAATCGTTTGGAGCCATTTTGTCATTTCAAATTGTCCAAATCCTCTGATTTCAGCACGTCAACAGTAATTATTCACTGATTTCTGTAGTCCTTGGTGAAAGAAGACTTCTGTGTTTAATCAGAATAAGACATTTTTACTTGAGCGAACCGATAACATAGTACAACATCAATCCCACTTTTTGATAATCAACAGTAATCAGGGGGGGAAATGCTTTTGTAATACACTTTAATGCAAAATCAAAATGAATCCAATTCGTCGATGGATCAATTGAATAATCAATAAATTAATCGATTCTAAAAATATTCGATAGTGACAGCTAGAGCTCTGCAATTAATCGACGTTCAGTTACAATTTCAATTATTACACTCCACGATTACAAAATCAGCATAATCGTATTTTTTTTTTTTTTATTAATACAAATTTTTGAGTTGTTTAAATTTATACATTTACACCTTTTTTTTAATTTAAAACTAATTTAATAAATTTGGTTTCATACAAAAGGAACTTGCATAATTAAAGTGTTTCAAATACTTTTATTTGTCTTAGTATTTTTTATTTTTTTTATTTTATGATTAAACATTTTTCATAAATAAATCGTCCTGCTGCACTCGTTCTTGCCAACATAATTAAATAAATATCTATTATTATAAATCCCGTTTGGTCCAAGAGGAGCTTAAATAATTCTAGTGTTTCAAAAAAAATTTTTTATTGGTCTAAATATTTTTAAATGCTTAAACATTTCCTTGTTTTGTACCAAACAATAAGTAATCGTGATTTCAATTATTGCCAAAATAATCACAATTATTATTTTTCCCATAATCGAGCAGCCCAGGCGACACCACTATTTGTTACCCACATATCAATTTTCATTGTCTTAACCGATTTTTTCAAATGTGAGACACATAACGACGAGAAAAAAAAAACAACAAACCAGTAATCTTCCGTCAGTTTCGCTTCTTGAATCTGGTTCGTGAGACCTTGTTATTCCTCACTCTTTTGTTTTCAAATAATCATCAACGTAATCGGTGCCAGGACATCAGAGCCTTCGAAAGGGGCGGAAATATCGAACTCGCTGAAAATACAGTCGCTCGGTCCAAGAGTCGCCCGGGCTTGTTTTTGTGCTTTTCGTCAAGCTGTGAAAATATGACACGTTTTGGCAACCGGCGCGTTAGTTTCTTTTAATCTGGTCGTCTGACGTGTAAAGTAAATATACTTAAGCGCATTTGTGCGCGCGCGTGTGTCGTAAACAAGCGACGGTGAGCCAATGCCGTTCTCTCTCTCCCGGCTGTCACTCAAGATAATAGTTTGCTGAAAGCCGCTTGCCAGATTTCACTCTGGTTTACACAACATGCTTGACCACAGTCTGGTGCGTCGTCAGTTAGGATAGGTTGAGTTTCCAAAACAAGACGCGTGGGAATGCCGGAAAGCCGAACGCGAAGATTTGAATGCTTATGAAGTCAATTGAAAGAAATGATGCGGACATGTTTTAATTGGAGTTCAACAAAAGTGTGGAGAATAAAAATCACAATAACGTACGTCTTTTGTTGACTTTTAGGACAAAAGTCTCCAGAAAAGCAAAACTAGAAGTTAAATATTTGAGCTCATGTTTTAGCAGAAGTCTTGGTTGGTTTGTCAAATTGAACTTTGCGCCAATAGTTTTTGTTTATTATGAAATTTACAGAATGCCGTGGACGTATCGTGATATTAACTCATTCGCTGCCATTGACGGCTATAGACGTCAAAAATTCATTTTGAACTATTTCTATTAGTTTCACATTTTTTTCCACTTTTGTTAACAAGAGTATGAAAACCTAGGAAAAAAAATGTATTGTACATTTAGAACAGATATAAAATTTGGGAATAAATAATTAGGTAATTAAACATAAAAGAAAAATATAAAAAAAATTAGAGGCGTCAGACAATTAATTTTTTTTAATTATAATTAATCGCATGACTTCAATAGTTAACTCATGACAAATTGAACTTTGCGCCAATAGTTTTTGTTTATTATGAAATTTACAGAATGCAGTGGACGTACCGTAATATTAACTCATTCGCTGCCATTGACGGCTATAGACGTCAAAAATTAGTTTTGAATTATTTCTATTAGTTTCACTTTTTTTTCCACTTTTGTTAACAAGAGTATGAAAACCTAGGAAAAAAAATGTATTGTACATTTAGAACAGATATAAAATTTGTGAATAAATAATTAGGTAATTAAACAAAAAGGAAAAATCTAAAAAAAAATTAGAGGCGTCAGACAATTATTATTTTTTAATTATAATTAATCGCATGACTTCAATAGTTAACTCATGACAAATTGAACTTTGCGCCAATAGTTTTTGTTTATTATGAAATTTACAGAATGCCGTGGACGTATCGTGATATTAACTCATTCGCTGCCATTGACGGCTATAGACGTCAAAAATTCATTTTGAACTATTTCTATTAGTTTCAGTTTTAATTATAATTAATCACATGACTTCAATAGTTAACTCATGACAAATTGAATTTTGCACTACTCAGCTCAAATCTCAAAAGATCCCTGAAGTCTCATGTGATTTAGTGGATTTGAGATCTAGTTTGAGATTTTGCGAAAATCTAATTATTGAAGAATTGTGAAACTGTTTGATTTTTGGGGCATATTTTCTAATACATTTTCTTCAAGATACTACTTCAATTTTCTCATGGGACTTTCACAAGTTTAGTGGACGCCATTTTGTTATTTTTTTCATGAAAACAGTCCAACTCATCCGCTATATCGAAATACCCTCTTTTTTCTGTTGCCTTGCCATACCAGGAATCTTTGGATATTTTACACCTTTTTTTCTTCTTCTTTTTTTCAGGAAAATGCTTCATGGCAGGCAAGCAACTGCACTGAAATGTCCACAATCATCCATCAAATACGTCAAAATCAACCAACCTGCACCAAGCCCGTGAGGTGCTCCAGCACGCCCTCCGTGGGGAGCTGCAGTAGGTGGTTGTTCCTCAGGTTGAGCCGAGCGAGGTTCACGCCGGAAAACACGCCCAGAGGAAGACTTCTCAGGAGGTTGGCGTTCAGGAACAAGAGCTGCAGCGACGGCATGGAGTCCAGGGTGCCCCGCTCCATCTGGCGGATCTCGTTGTACTCGAAGTAAAGGTACCTGCAGCACAGGAGGAGATCGGCTCGTTTGAAAAGTTTTTTTTTTAATTTTTTTTTATAGGTTTTAGGTGAACTAATGAATGCACGCACACATATTCACCCACATACAAAAAAAATATATATATATACTGTATATATATATATATATATATATATATAAAAAAGGAGAGCAATGATGATGACATGTCAAATCGGTAAAATTACCGAATGAACAATACAGGAAAAAAAAAAATCTCCAGAAAAAAAAATGATGAAAAGGTAAACGGAAAAAGATTCATATCGATAATCGTCTGTTTCCTATTCAATCATTACGTGAACTTTATTCTCCCAAAAACGACTATCATTCATTATTATTAAAAACGTATCATGACATTCTTAATTTTAGCAAATTTCGTTATTTCAGAAGTGCGTACCAAACTGGTATTAGCTCAGTTTCAAAAAGGTTAGTGACCCCGCAATAGAATCAGCGTGTGTATGTTTGTCTTTCTGCATGATTGTGTGCAATTATGTGTGTGTGTGTGTGTGTGTGTGATATGCATGCGCCGGTGTGATTCCTGATTAAACTCATTACATGTTTTTAAAAAAAAAAAAAAAAAAAAAAGGAACAAAATGATGAAGTTTGCAAGCGGATCGTTTAGTAAGCGCAGCGGTGGGTAAATTGCCACTCTTCGCCTCTCAACATTATAATGACATAAATGAATATTTATGTAAATTAGCCATACAGGAATTAGTTTTAATACGCACTTTTCGCCCCATTCGTGCAGCTGATCGCCGTCAAAACACAACGAGTGTGCGTGTGTCCGTTTGTGCGTGTGTGACAAGCCGGGCTGTATTGTCACGTTCGATTAGGGACGGGCAAGCTCTTGAACACAAGACCCAGAAAGGTAAGAAATGATAGATAGATAGATAGATGTTTTTTTTTTTTTTTTTTTTACAGTGTTCATTTTCAAACTGTGCCACAGAAGGCTAACAATAATATTAAATTGACGTTTTAGGAATGAAATGACAAAATGAATGCAGCAAATATTGTTTGGTGGTTGGGATCAAAGACCGGAGCGGGGCCGCATGTGGCCCGACTCCGTGTGTTACATCACACTATGACAGGGGACACGATCAATCTTCAAGGCCTTTTTCCAAATCGATAATAGTACTAAGAGTGAACTTAACACAAGTCCCCAGTAAATCCTTTTCCTTTGCGCGCCAGCTAGTTAATAGAATTCTGCTGCTGAAATGAGGCCTGCTTTAAAATTAATTAGCACTCGCTCACCCCAGAGTCCAGGACTAGTGTTTTTTTTTTTTTTTTTTCCAAGGTCCAGTCTTTCCTCTTAAAATATTAAAGATGGATAACAAAATAAATCTAATTAGTGACTGTAGATGTTTGCCAAAAGCGTCACCTGAACATCCATCAATCCATTCTCTATAGGCCCTCATCACAGGGGCCGCTGAGTGGGAGGAGCCTAACGGAGCGAGAGGTAAGTTGCACCCGGGACCACCACAATGTGGCTCATGAAATGTGACCCTGCATTTCAAACATGCAGAGATGAGATTGAGAACCAGAACTGTGAAACAGACGTGTTAACCACCGCGCTACATCACCCGAACCTCTCGGAATGACAATCCGGCAAAAGTGTGATTTCATCAGGAGCACATCTCAACACCTTATCAAGGCGCTCGCATGCATATACAAAGCAAACATTGGTTCATTTCTGAGTTGTCACTCACGGCAGCCTCGCACCTCAGCTTGAATCCTGCCGCCAGGCAGTGTGACTGACTATTGATAGCCCGCGAGAGAGAATGGCCGCCTTCCCTTTCAATCAAGCTTCCGTCAAATGCTAATCGCCGCGCAACCTCTCGGCACAGTCAAATTAATTTCCCCGTACTTGTAAACAAACCGCCAAATATGCAGTCGCGACGCCGTACCTGAGATTCTGCAGCCCCAGGAACATGTCGGGGCTGAGCCTCTCCAGGTTGTTCCCGTTCAGGTACAGGCTCCTCAGGCTGCTCAGGCTGGAGAAGGCGCCCTCCTGCAGGTACGATATGCGGTTGCTCCCCAGGTGCAGCAGGTCCAGGCTGGAAAAGTTCCAGAAGTCGGTGCGGTAGATCCTCTGGATCAGGTTCCCGCTCAGGTACAGCTTGCGCCCGTTGAGCGGCCGCGGCGTCAACTGCGACACGTTGAGGAAGCCGTTCTCCTTGCAGTTGACGGTCAGGCCCAGGTCGGTGATGTGCAGGTTGCAGGTGCAGCCCAGCGGGCAGATGATGGGAATGGGCGGCCGGGTCTGGTAGCCGGCCACGGGGGGGTTCTGGTTGGGGCTTCGCGACGTGGGCGGTGTCCTGGAGGGGCGGGGCCTCTTGGTAGGCCTCGGGGCCTTCTCCCGGTCCCGGCGCTCGGCGGAAGACGAGGATGAGGACGTAGAGGAGGTGTGCGTGTTCTGACGGGAGCCGTGCACCATGGAGGAGGGTTTGGTCGGTCTGACCCGCCCCGGGTGGGGGTTGGGCTTGGAATTCGGGGGCAAGTGTTGAGTCTGCGTGCCCCCGGGGGTTCTGCCGCCTTCCGCTTGCAAGTCTTTATCCGGGAGCTCCGCGCAAAGCTCCTTGCGAGGGATCTCCCTCAAATCCTTGCCGTGGAGGTGGAAGGGGTACTCGCAGGTGACGTCCCCCACCACCGCCGTGTAGGGGATCCGGCCCAGCCACTGCTGCAGCGGCACCGCCTCGCAGCCGCAGTTCCAGGGATTCTCCTCCAGCTGGATCTCCATGAGGGAGCGACCCACGTATTCCAGGGTTCCGGCGTATGCCAGACTCTTTAGACGGTTTCCCCGCAGGTCCAGATGAGTCAGCGACACAGATCTAGAGCAGGCGGAGGAGGAGGGAGGGGGGGGCGGAGTTAATGAAGGGCAACGGCGGCTGCTGAGAAGTCTGATGATGAAGGCATCTTTTAGTCGACAATAAAGCGGGGGACACGCGTACTGGCAACGGGGCTTATAATCGAAATCAGAAAACGTCTGATTGTCGGATGCATGGAAAGATGATCCTGAGTAAAAAAAAAGGAAACTGTTGGGATCCATTTTTGCTCTCCAAGGTCCAACTTTTTTGCATATACTCCAACGGTGGTCACTTCCGCCGTTACGCCGGCACATCATTGATGGATGCCCACCTTTTTGGCAAATGCATTTTCTACAAGTGAAGCCTCGGGGAAAAAAAAATACACAGACTGAACAGGACCATCTGTACTGACCCGGATCGATGGACGTAAACCCGTTTCGGTCCGTGCATTTATTCCAGGCTTCGCATCATAAAGCACTCGCCAAAATGTGGCCATCCATCAATGACGGGCCAATATAACAATAACTGATATATCAACCTGTTTATGGTTCAAAATAGCACATCAATTGCCCAAAATAATAAAAGGACCTTGTCTGTACTTCTGTGTTTACATGTAAGAATGAATGTGAATGCTTTATAAAAAAAAAAAATAGAATTATTAACAGTAGTACTAGTCATCTAGACCAGGGATGGGCAACTTAATACACTTCCAACGAACTGTCGACGGTTCTTGTGTACTTTTGTACAACATAAAACTGATTTAAGTGCTGTAGGGAAGTATTTTTAGAATGTTGCCCGTCCCTGACAAAGTAGGCAAATATGTACTTGACACCTAAATAGTGTAATGTGTATGCTAAAAAAAACTATTAAAAAGTGGTATTATTCCAGCGGCAATCCATTGGACTCTTTAAGGTACAAATTTAGCACCTTTTCCACAGTGTTAGTTATCTTCCCCCCCCACACCACAAGACAATCACTCAGGATCATCTAGAAAAAAAAAAGGCTCAGGATCATCTTTTAAGAGACGCTCTTAAAACCGCCCACAACACAGGATAATCATTCAGGATCATCCTTCCAAATAAATAAATAAAGAAATCACTACTTAACACATCCCACACCATCGGATAATCCGTCCAGGATCATCTTTTAGAGACCGACATCTTTTTAGAGGCTGACTTTGATGGGAAGAGAAAAACAAAAAAAAACTGGGCCAGATTGTCGGCACGCGTGCCCACGACCGCACGGAAGGCTTGTCACATTGCGAAATCAGTCACCTGAAGAGATGCGCCGGCAAGACGGGGATCAGGTTGTCGTTGAGGATGAGAACCCGCAGCCGGTATAGGAACCTCAGAGCGCCGCTGTCGATGCGTTTAATCACGTTGTAGTCGGCCTGCAGGGTGGGCGGCAGTGAGCGGTCGCAGCCGGCAAGAATTTCTTTGTCAGAAGCACCGACCAACGTTTACAACATCATTCCCATATTTGGGCCATGAAATGGAACAAATAGTGTTGCTGGATGTTACATTTTTCTTCTGCTCTTCGATTTCAATGGGTGATCTAAGGCAGTGGTCCCTAACCACCGGGCCGCGGACCTGTACCGGGCCGTGGGCACCTTTGGACCGTTGAAAGAATAAAAAAAAAACTTACTGTACTCCCGGTTAATTGATTAGCTGAGGCTTAAAAATATTTTATTTTGAAAAGTGACCAGATTCTCTTTGTTTACGACGGACTCTTGACACATGTCAAGGTGCTAATTATATCGCGTTTTGTTACCCTTGTTATGGTAGTGACTTGCGTTTGTTGTCGTAGCCTTTTATTAATCAGCCGACGAACAGCCAAGCCCCCCCCCCAACCCACTGGGTTGCCGGTCCACCATGTGGGCATGTATGAACCGGTCCGTGGTCAAAAAAAGGTTGGGGACTATGGTTTACAGGAGAGGTTTTAAAAAACACAGTTTTCAGATAGTATTGATTGTTTATATAATTACGATGCGGGAGATGGAATGAGACGGCCTGTCGACAATGTGTTAAGCATATCAGGAAAAAAAGAAGTTAGGCAGGAAAAGCGAGAATCAGGAGGCAAAAAAACAAAAAATCTCCAGGGGAGATTGCGGCACTCGGGCCGCCTGCCAGCCGGCGACTATTTCCGCAGCCTACCTGGAGGTACTCCAAAGCCTCCAAACCGGCAAAGGTGTCATTCCTGAAGACCTCCAGCTTGTTCTCGTGAAGGTAGAGGCGTCGCAGCTTGGCCAGGCCGTGGAAGGCGCCCACCCGGATGTCCTGCAGAGCGTTGTTGCCCAGGTTTATCGACACGGCGTTGCCAAGGTGCTGGAACCCGTTGCTATAGAGACGCCTCAACGAGTTCCTCTGGAGGTTGAGTTTGAAAGGGCGGACCCACGACTGGGACACCTGAATGAGACGTTTGCATTTTGGTGAGTCATCTTATTATTAGTTTTTGGGGTAGACAAACAGATTAGAAAAATACAAATATTGAGCAACGACTATGCGACAACTAATTGATGATCAAATTAACTCATTCACTGCCATTAATTCTTTTTTTTCTTTTTTTTTAAACAGGCGATCAGGCGATTACAATTTTTAATCGTAATTAATCGCGTGACTTCACAAGTTAACTCGTGATTAATCACAAATTTTATATCTGTTCTAAATGTACAATAAAACTTTTTTTGGAGGTTTTCATACTCTTGTTAACAAAAGTGGAAAAAAACCTAAAAGAAATATAGCTGCTGATCTTTTAGTTTATAGCCGTCAATGGCAGTGAATAAGTTAATCAAATGTTTTTTGTTAATAGATTCAGAGACATTGTTTAACCTAAATTGTCCAAATTAAACATGTTTTTATTTTATTGATTCATCGCCAAAATAATTGACATGTTAATCGAATATTAAAATCATCATTAGTTGCAGCCTTAAAAATATGAAAAAAAAAAAATATATATATATAAACATTTAAAAAATATAATTTTTTTTTACAGTTGACATATTTATATAGGCATATTTGTGGATTTTTTTTTCACAATTTTTTAATATTTGTTGTTTTTCCCCCCATTATTAACTCATTCTTCATGGAAAACACATAAACGTTTTTTGAAGAATTATTAGGGGTGAAAGACTTTTACTTTCTAACAATGCATTTCAATGGGTTTCAATTATAAGAAGATTTTTTTTTTTTTACAAGATCCACTGTAAATGATAACACAATGGCGCGCAGGCTTACCTGGCTGCCGTTGGTGAAGCCCCGCCCATCGCAGTGCACGTGCAGCACGCCTTCTTTGACCTCGCACGTGCACGGCTCGAAGCAGGGCTCGTCCACTTCCTCCTCGGAGTTGTCCACCAGGGGGGTGTGCGTGGAGGTGGGGGTGGGGGTGGGTCCGCCGTGCGACGCCCGGGCCAGACCCGCCGCCGCCGCGCACCCCAGGGCCACGGCCAGGGTGACCCACTGCATCCTCGGCGCGCTGCTTCTCCCGGCCAAGCTCAGCTCAGCAGCCCGGGGCGGTGGCCCGGCGTCGGCCCCTCACTGACGTCCATACGTCGCATCCAACGCGACAAGGACACAAACAGAGTTAAAAGAGGGCAAACAGCGGAGCGAGGCAGCTCGGGATGAATCAGATTGATGATGCGTCACAAGCATAGCCAAGCGCACAATGCAAGTCAGATCACAAAGAGCGAGACGCCCCGGGGCTTGGGGGGGGGGGGGCGGGGGGGAGGCGGGGGAACGGCAGCGACTGCAATAACGAAGCCGGAGAAGGCTAATCGGACGTATGGCGGGACATCTGCGCGACTTTTGACTACGCACGCTAGCGTCGTCAAAACAGAGCCAGGTGGGCCAAAGGCAACAACTGCACATTGAAAATGAATCGAATGTAGTCCGTTTTTGAGATTAGAGCAGAAGAGTGAATCAGATCTCATGACATCACAGTTGCCCAGGGCTCAGATAACGACCAATCACGGCTCACCTGTTTTCTGTGACGTTCACAAGCTGAGACTTTGTATTCCAGTATATGAACACTGAAATGAAGATGAAAGATTTTTTTATGGGAAAAAATGGCACGCCGTAATATTTATGATAGGGGTGTCAGGCATAATTAATCGCATGACTTCAATAGTTAACTCATGATTAATTATAAATTTGATATCTATTCTAAATGTACAGTAAAAAAAGTTTTCATACTCTTGTTAACTCTTTGACTGCCAAAAACGTTAAATAACGTTTAGTAAAACCCTAGGGAGGAGTGCCAAAGACGTTAAAAGACGTTTGTTTCAAAACAGAGGTGAAACTAACCATTTTCTATTGTTGATTACTGAAAAACGGAATAAGGTAGAAACAACCTTTTTTTTCTGATGAAAGATGAGAGTCCAATCTTTCATTTGGTAGTACGTGTGTTTCCATAGTCCAAACACATTATTTTCTGTGGACCTTGAAAGATCAGTCAAAATGCTTAAATCGGCTGGCACCCACGGCATCCCTTTTCTCAAAACGTCTGGCAGTCAAAGAGTTAACATAAAAGTTGAAAAATTTTGAAACTAATAGAAATATAGCTGCTGATCTTTTAGTCATTGATACAGTAATTTCACAATCATTAATAACATCGAGTTCAACTTTAAAAGATGTACTGTACGGTAAAAAAACGGGTGTGATCTAGATTTGTGTTGGTCATTTTTCCTGCCACTAGATGGCATAACTGCATTTGTAAGACGGTGCATCTTCCTTTTCATATTAAGAGCGATCTAATCTTTAAACATGAAGTAACATTTTTTTTAATGATCAAATACAACTTGACCCCAGTTTCCACAAATGTATGCATTATTATTAAATTTGTTACCGCAAAATTCTGATGTGGACGCGTGGAATTCCCCCAGTACAGGCTTTTCCAAGTAATTGTGCATTTTTTAAAAAAAAATTGTGGCGTTAAAAGAGCTTTAAATTAACTCAAAATTAACGCACTAATTTTGACCCCCCTAATTCATAAAAACATACGATAATGATTCAAATAAAAAAAATCATTATTAAATTATTATAAAAATGATTCGACAGTTTTTGTCACGCTTTCAGATAATGCCGTCATTAAGGTTAACAACACGGCGACATGGATGCTAATTTGTTCACCCATGTAACTCCTCCCATTCAATGTTAGCATAAGGTAGGGCAGGTTACGTGGCGGTTTTAAAGACGCAGATTCACTTGGCCAGCCAAATACCGGCTTGCCCTTGACAAACTCCTCTTTTGGCAGTTGTTGTTTGGCATCCCGTTGGCCTATTGTTTAAATCGCAAAACAACAAAAGGCAAACACGTGCGCCCGTTCACCTGCAAATCATATTTTATAATGTGCTTTTTGTCTTTTTTCAGTAGGGGGGGGGGGTTCGAGGATGACTCATGAATATATTCATCGGCGTGCTCAAATGCCTGCCGAAGCCGAAATGTCACGCGTGTGTTGTTTTTAATGTATGCAATATGAATATGGGCGAATGCAAATGGGATTCATAATGCTTCCATCTAATGAACTGCTCCATTTAATAGCACGAATGGCAATCAGGGAACAGAAAGCGAGAAGAGAAAGGAGGAGAAGGGGAAGGGGGTCCCGTCGTCTACACTGCTGGTTCCTCATCCAACGTTCAAAAACTTTCAACGGCATAGATCCAAACGAAAACCTCGCAAAAAGTATATACGGTGACGCTATTATTGAATTTTGGCTTTGCAAAGTGCGTAAAACAATTAGTTAAAAAGAAAGTAAAACTACCTATAGTCTGTTTACAAATCTTCCCACCAGTGACCCGTTCTGAAGCGTTTCATAATACGTATGCGGACTGAACAATAAGGGCTCAAGGATTGACCCCTGAGGGACCCCACGTCGATCAGATCCAAAACTTGCAATCGTTACAAAGTTCCGTCGAATCCTACATAATATGACCTCAGGGCTGAAAATCACTTCCCACTCCTGCACTAATTTGTCGTACACACATATTTATTTGAAAGCGGTTGAGAATCTACGATGGACGTGGTTGAGTGACAGCCGCTTTGCCGACTGAAGTGGAAAGCAAAACAGGAAAAAGGTGCTCAGTCATGGTCACAAAAACACTGCGGAGACGCCGGAGTCTTTGCAGGGGCATCTTTGCTCTCAAGTCTTAATGAGATCTAAATTGGATAAAGCATCTCGACGCTCGCAGACGGCGTCGAGCGATGTCACGCGAAATGCAATAATGATCCTGATGGCGCGCTGGCTGTAATCATACAGCAATAATCTGGCGTCGGGCGGGGGTGGTGGTTGGGGGGTGGGGGGGGCGGGCGTCGGACTAGGAGGCGGCGGTGGGAAAATATCAGCGCCCGGGAGAGGAAGAGCAATCACAGAGATGATTACGACCAGGAAAACAAGGGTTGGATTGGGGTGGGGTGGGGGGCATGAAAGGAAGAGGATGATTGGATGAAGCTGGTGCCAGGCAGGGTGATCATAGTTTTAAATTTTGCCTTATAGTTTGTTTGTTTTTTAATTAGTTAGGTTTAATTCGTTTTAGAGCAAATTTGTTATTTTTATTTATTTTTAGAAAATGCCTTGCTGTAGTTTTATTAGTTTTAGTATTAGTTTTTATTTATATATATATATATATATTATATTACACGGCGTATTTGTCAGAGCAAGTTAAAAAGAAAAAAGGTAACTAAGACTTACATTTCTCATAAAACTGTTTGACCTTCCTTCTTCTGTACGGATGTACAATAATACCAAAATAAATACATTTAAATTAAACCTTGAAAGCTTATGTAGAATGTTAACAAAAACGAAAACAAAAGGACATTTTTGCTTTCATTATCATTAGTCTTATAAACATAAGATTTTTTTTTTTTAATTTTTAAAAGCATTTTTGTCTATTTTATTTCGCTAGCAAAAAACATTTCCGATTTAAAGTTTGAGTTATTTTGTTGGTTTTTCTCAAAACTGCCGCGTCAAAATAACCCAATTTGAGTCCAAAATTGGACCAAATCGCTACATGACCCAACTTTCTTTGTACAAAACAACACCGCTAAAAAGTGGACGGTAGGCCCCCGAGCCGAAGCTTGGACACCACTGGGTTAGGGTATACGCCTCTCATAATGCTAACCATTAGCCCGTTAGCATTAAGCTAGCCCTGCCTATCCACTGTAAATTGTCAATCTAGTTTGGCTTCAGCCCCTGATGCTAGCTCGCTAGCTAGCTAGCTCCCTAGCAGGTAAACGATCACCATGTGAGCTAGCTAGCTAAAGCCAAACTGTGGCAGGCTTTTTTTTTTTTTTTTACTTCCTGGACCTGGATTTGCCACCTCTTACTTTATGTTTTCTTAGACGACCCGAGTTCCGCTCAAGCTGCACCCGGTGGGCCGAACGGAAGAACGGCTCGGGGCGCACGCTTGGCTCCGCCCCTAGCATAAAGAAGTCGCGAGTCAGCGCAGGCTGCCAGCCACTCGGGAGGATGAGTGCTCTCGCAGAAATCTGGTATTGATTACATCCTAACGCTCGCTCTCGCGCCGCTTGTACGCATGTACCGCAGCCAAGTACGTGTGTGTGTGTGTGTGTGAGGGAAAAAAAGGTCAACACACACACACACACACACACAAAAAAAAAGCTGGTTTTCATAGCATGCCAAGCTTTCCGACACAGGTAGCGAAGCCACGTGTGGATGAGCGAGTGCTTTCGTAATAAACCGCTGTAATGCAGCATAGCTCGCACCACAAATCCTGTAAAAGCGTGAACACACACACACACACACACACACACAGACTTTTGGATGGGCCCTCGAAACCTCACACGCACACACAAATACAGCGTTATCTTTTTAAGCCTTCCGTCAGAGTGGCCGCACCCCATCTCTCGTCGTTTATAGGCAATTAAGGTATTATGTTTAGTTGGCCAAACTGCATTTAGGCCCGAGTACACACAAAAAAGACAATCAGGCTGTTTTTGCCACTTCAAGACCAAACGTGAAGCGCGAGAAGAAAACTAACTGAAACTACATTTTATGTTAACGAAACTAGCTGTAATTATGCAAAAAAAAAAAAAAACGCTCACAATTAATTTAAAACGTGAGCCTTTGGGGGGTGATTTTAAATGTGTTTACCAAGTATTTCGGTTTTACAACATAGGCAGGAGGAATGTCGAACAATCATAATTAATCGATTATCAAATTCATCAACAACTACTTTTAAAGGCATACTTGACTCATTGAGCCATTTCCAGCAGTAAAAAGTTCATATTTTGCCTATTATTAATGTGATAACGGTCGACTAAAGATGACATCACCTGTGCTGAGGTAACGACCAATCATGGCTCAGAAAACAGGTGAGCCGTGATTGGTCGTTACCTCAGCACAGGTGATGTCATCTTCAGTCGACAGTAAGTGGGAATTTTTTTTTTTAAAGGTATTAATTGTACATGAAAAATTAATGTAGTTATCAGATTAATTACTGTATTTGATTTGTGGCTGGTTGTTTTTTAAAATAATATTTTTTTGTAAAAAAAACAAAACAAAAAAAACGCTCACAATTAATTTAAAACGCGAGCCTTTGGGGGGTGATTTTAAATGTGTTTACCAAGTATTTCGGTTTTACAACATAGGCAGGAGGAATGTTGAACAATCATAATTAATCGATTATCAAATTCATCAACAACTACTTTTAAAGGCATACTTGACTCATTGAGCCATTTCCAGCAGTCAAAAGTTCATATTTTGTCTATAATTAATGTGATAACGGTCGACTAAAGGTGACATCACCTGTGCTGAGGAAGAAGGTAACGACCAATCATGGCTCAGAAAACAGGTGAGCCGTGATTGGTCGTTACCTCAGCACAGGTGATGTCATCTTCAGTCGACAGAAAGTGGGAAAAAATTTTTTTTAAAGGTATTAATTGTACATGAAAAATTAATGTAGTTATCAGATTAATTCCTGTATTTGATTTGTGGCTGGTTGTTTTTTAAAATAATATTTTTTTGTAAAAAAAAAAAAAAAGCGAATACGTCAAACTTTTTAAACAATGAAAAGCGTTTTTTTTTGTTTTTTTTTTTTT
The DNA here is from genome assembly GCF_051991255.1 of Vanacampus margaritifer. NCBI lineage: Eukaryota > Metazoa > Chordata > Actinopteri > Syngnathiformes > Syngnathidae > Vanacampus > Vanacampus margaritifer. Next base: position 64,487,772 of record NC_135432.1, read on the forward strand.
ACATACAAGACGACGAGATGCCCAAAAAACTTGATTAGTCAAGATCGAGTTTTAATTGATGATAATTGAGTCGCAAAATCGAATCGACGGTTCAACCTCCATCTCTATCGGCCATGTTGAATAGTGCAAAAATCCCGAATCTGGACTCAAACCCGACTCCTCTGGTCGGAAGAAGAGTGTTTATCTGACTGAGCTACTTGGCCTGTGATTGCTTTAGTTTTGTTTACATACATGTCAACAGTTAACTCATTCACTGCCATTGACGGCTATAGACGTCAAAAATTCATTTGAACTATTTCTATTAGTTTTTTTTTTCCACTTTTGTTAACAAGAGTATGAAAACCTAGATTTTTTTAATTTTGCACTTATAACAGATATAAAATTTGTGATTAATCGATTAATTACAATTTTAAAAATGTTATCGTCTGACGGCCCTCATTTTTTAATAATCTTTTCTTCTTTTTTTTAATTAGGGGCTATAGGCGATTTAGATTTTGACTTCACAAGTTAACTCATGATTAATCACAAATTTTATATCTGTTCTAAATGTACAATACATTTTTTTCTAGGTTTTCATACTCTTCTTAACAAAAGCGGGAGGAAAAAAAAGTGAAACATTCATTTTTGACGTCTATAGCCGTCATTGGCAGTGAATGAGTTAAAAAAAAAAAAAGACACTAAAATCATTAGTGTTCTGTTGGGTTCGAGTTTAGCTTTTGGATTTTTGCGCTATTCAACATGGCCGATAGAGGCGGCGAAACTACAATACGCGACATTTGGTCGGTAAAACGACCAATATGATGGTTATTTGGACCCGAAACCCCCCCAAAATCCGCAATAAGTTAACCGCAAAGTCACTTTTGTCCGTTTTTTTTCCTCAACCAAAAAACGACTTTTCTTGTATTTTCTCACGCAAATATGCCCGCCCCCCCCCCCCCCCCCCCCGCGTTCCATCGCTTGCCCACACTTTGGGAATCCCTGGCGTGAAACAACTTGGCCCGCGTGGAGTTTCGGACAAATCGCGACGCTGTCGGGCCCGCTTTCGAGTCCCCCCCGTTGGCCTTTTCGTGGCCGTGTCGTTCCGATCGCATCGTTTGGTCTCGCTTTTCAACGACCCCCCCCAAACTCCCCCCCCCCTCTCCCTCTCTCTCTCTCTCCCGAGGACTGACGCAGGCCGGCTCGGGAAATGACGGCCACTTCGCTTATCCCTCCGGCATATTATTCCTGTCACATAACTCCGGTGTCTACCCCCCCCCCCCTGCAACCCCCCCCCGCCCCGCTAACCAACACACACACACACACACACACACACACACACCCTCGTCCTCTCTTGTCCGTCAGAGTAGCCTGGCGGTCGGCTTCTGCATACTCCAAAACGCGCGACTGCACTATCAGGCATCAACAAGCACCCCCCCCCAACACACCCCTCCACCCTCCACCCCCCCCCCCACCCCGCACCATCCCTGATCAATGGCATTGAGAGGGGAGAAGAGCAGGAACCAGGGTGTTATCTCTCTTATCATCCGGCATTAAAAGAAAAATCAATTAGCCGACGCACAGTATGCGAAGGCATGACCAATTAAACCGTCCAGTCATTAGGAGAGCCCATTAACACACGCCGACCGATGGAAATCCTTTGCCCCCCCCCCCCCCCCCACAACACCACCACCCCGCTCGCACGTCCACACATAAAAACATTCACACAAAAAAAGCGTCAAATACTCACTCAGTCGTCGGCCAAAGAATCGGGGAACGACCGGCAGAAGACTTTTACAGGCTGACTGTCGACATGTCGTTCACGTTCAGCCGCACTCTCCTGCATGCCTCCCTCTCCTCTCTCGCTCGCTCACTCGCTCGCTCGCTCTCTCTCTCCTGTGGAGGCGGATGAGGGAGGCAGGGAGGATGATGATGGTGATGAGGAGGAGGAGGAGCGGGAGGGGGGGGAACGTGAGAAGACTGCAATGAGGAAGAGGATCGAGAGGGAGGGAGGGAGCTTTAGGATGCAGGTCCGCTTCTCCACGGCGCGGCCCGGGGGGGGGGGGGGGGGGGAGCTGCGGCATCGGACAGCCCCGGCCGGCGCGCGCGTGGGGAAGCGGAAGCGGCGGACGGTTTCGGGATTCGACAAGAGCGAGTGGAGCAATAGGAGGAAAGCAGGAAATGGTTAAAAAAAAAAAAGAAAAGAAACGGAAATCATTCAGAATCTGAAATTTTGGGGGTGGAACTGAATCGAATCAGTTCCCTCCACTTGTTAGATTGACCTCAGATGTGCTGAGGTCAACAGAAGGATATATGATCACATTAACTCATTCACTGCCATTGACGGCTATGGACGTCAAAAATGGATTTGAACTATTTCTATTAGTTTGACATCTTTTCCCACTTTTGTTAACAAGAGTATGAAAAATAAGATTTTTTTATTGTACATTTAGAACAGATATAAAACTTGTGAGTTAATTAATTACGATTAAAAAAAATTAATTACCCGACGCCCCTAATTTTTAATAATCTTTTTTTTTTATCGCGTCGTAATTAATCGCATGACTTCAATAGTTAACTCACGATTAATCACAAATTTTATATCTGTTCTAAATATGAAATTAAAAAAAATCCTAGGTTTTCATACTCTAGTTAACAAAAGTGGAAAAAAAAAAGTTAAACTAATAGAAATAGTTCAAATGAATTTTTGACGTCTATAGCCGTCAATGGCAGTGAAAACTTTGTGTACAGTTTAGAAATAGCTCCAAATATCTGGAAATTGAACTTTTACTGAACTTTGGAAGATAAACAAAGATAAAATGCCAAAAGCATGTGAAGATTATTTTATTATTATTATTATTTTGGGTGTATAATAACGTGTAAACGTCAAAATTCCAACACATCCCGTGTATCAATATTAGGGGTGGGAATCTTTGAATGTCTCACGATTCTATTCCGATTTTTGGCCCTGCGATTCGATACCGGAATCGATTTTCGATTAGGAACGATTTTTGCTTCAAAATTACTTGATTGACTGATATTCGCTTCAATTAAGAGATGTTCAAGAAATCGTAATGATCTACTCCAGTCCGACTCGCTAATGCTAATTAGTGCTCTTCTTGCGACACTTTTATCACTCCAAAAAAAAAAAGAACGGCTCCACACCGCAAAAAAAAACTTTTATTGGAATAACTTTTCCTTTTACTCTCTAATGTGGCTTCAATTTAACAGTGTATCAGACTGCGCGGAACCACACTGCCCCTAAGTGGCCAAATCGGGTACAACACGAACAGCGCTCCCAATAAAGGCACACACAAACAAAAGAGAAGACGGTATAAAATAATTGCAATTAAATCGATTTTGGGACATTTAAAATCGATTCTGAATCGTACTAAATGAGAATCGTGATTCTTATGAGAATCGATTTTTTTTGGGGCACAACAATCGATCCCTCTCATGTGATATGGCTTAATTGTTGTTAGTTGGTTTAAATCACTAAACAATACCAAATAATTGGTTAAGAAACTGATGTGGATTTTTGGGATTTTTCATTCACAATCAATCGAATTGAGTTTCAAACGATTCCCGCCAGCCTTCGCCCGAGCGCGCTCCTTCCCAACTTTGCAGCCGGACGGTCAACTTTTGACACGCAAGATGAAACACGACTGTCGGGCTTCACCGCCAATAATTCATCATCTCATTTTTGGGTTATGCATCTCAGCCCCGTGCCTTTAAGCGCGATGGCTTGCCGTGCGCGTTGCCATGGCGACTCTCGCCATCTGGCTGTGTGGCGCGCGCACGCCGGCACACACGCATCAAGCGATTTTATTTATTTATTTATTTTTTTTAAACGATGAGACTTTTATGAGAGGAGATCACATGGAGGCCTTAGAAGTTCGCGAGGAGCTAAACACCTGTCACGGCGTGAGAAGGAGGAGGAAGTGGGAGCAACAGATGCCGCCCCGCGCGCGACGAGCGGGCTTCTTCACGTACTGGCTCGTCATCAAGGACGACTTTATTTTTATTCCTTCACACTCCGCTCGAGCCCCTTCTTTTTTTGTCTCCCGCTCCGACATTGGCAACTTGGAAACATGCTTGTTTCCTTGACGGCCCTGGAAGACGTGCAAGGAGTTTTAGACGAGGCCAAAATCCCGAAATCTTCCAAATTGTGGCGACAGACCAAAATATCAGCCAGATTATTTGTTTGATGCAAATCCACATCTGGGAACTATTTATTTGATTAATTTTTCATTGAACTCCATGAGACATGCTGCCGGGCCTGCACTTATTATTATTATTATTATTATTTTTTAAGATGCCAGTTGTCCAAAAAAAAATAATAAAAAATAAAAACTGAACTCGGGCTCGTATTACGAATGTCACACCAAAACTTTTTGGGTTTTTATATATATATATATATATATATATATATATATATATATAGGGGTGTCAGGCAATTAAACATTTTATTCATAATTAATCGTGTGACTTTAATCGTAATTAAATTAGTTAGAGTTAATTAATTACGATTAAAAAAAATTAATTACCTGACGCCCCTAATTTTTAATAATCTTTTCTTTTTTTTTATCGCGTCAGGCGTCGTAATTAATCGCATGACTTCAAAAGTTAACTCACGATTAATCGCAAATTTTATATCTGTTCTAAATGTACAATAAATGTTTTCATACTCTTGTTAACGTAAAAAGTGGGAAAAAAATGTTAAACAAATAGAAATAGTTTAAATGAATTTTTGACGTTTATAGCCGTCAATGGCAAAAAAGAAAAGAAAACATTATTACAAATTTGGGGCGTCTTTTAGTCATTGATACAGTAATTTCATCATAATTCATAAAAGGGAGTTAAAGTGAAGAAAAAAAAAAGTACTGTAGTGATATTGATTTGTGTTGAGGTCCTTTTTCTGCCACTAGATGGCATTATTTGACATTGTAAGACATTGGTGACAGCTCAGTGGATTTTTCTTTTCATATTAAGAGCTATCTAATCTTGAATATGAATATGAAATATAAATTGTGTGTGTATGTATGTATGTATATATATATATATATATATATATATATATATATATATATATATATATATATAAATAAATGAAACAGAAGGTTTGTTTGTTTTTGTTTTTCTAAAATTGCAACATTTGCAATTTGAACATTCATTCTATTACTTTGCAAAGTCGACTTAAATGTGATTAATTGTTACTGATCTCGTACCCTTGACCCTTTGGGAACATACGGCTTCTGTTCCTTTTGAGCCCTGGAAAATGTCCACACGCACAAAAACACAAGCCCAAGTAGCGATTTATTTATAGCGCACTTTTCCCAGGTAATGGCCAGCAAATGTTTTACAAGAACGGGCCCGGAATGCAAAGTAGCCGGCGACATAAGCATAAAAGAAAAGCGACAACAAACGCATAAAAAGGAGCAGAAGGAAAAGCAGGGCGCGACTACAACTGGCGGCTCGTCACAAAAATTGCACAGCGTCCTGGAATGCTGACAAACGGTTAACGTCTTGAGGCCATTTTGGATTCTTTTTGATTGACACGCGAAAGGACGACGGTCGCAAATCAACGGTGAGCTCGGAGTTCAATTATGAGCACCATTAGCTTCGGCACCTGGAGGGACTCACTCGGTCCGACTGTAACTCTTTTATTTTCGTTGCCGCATCTACCTTTTATAGTTTGAGAACAAACCGCCGAGTCAATAATTAGCCCTTTAGGGGATGTAAGTGCACCTTGTACATTGAGGAAGTGGACTCTTACATGTTTACGGTGGTGTCTCCATCTCCACGATTCAGTCGATTGATGTTACAACACTCAATTCTCTGCATTTTATCGTACAGTCCCATGCGACGCCATTCGCATTATATGCACGTCCTCATCTGCCCCTCAGATGGTAAACACGGCCTTCAAATGTCGAGCCCTGCACATAAGGCCTTCTCTATTTACGATTTCCTCCGATTATGAAACGATTCATTCAAACTGTTATATGATTCACTCCAAAGAAAACACGGTTAACTCGAGTAATGATACCGATTCATCTAAATTATGACACGATTATCTCCAAATAAATACGATTTCCTCCAAATATGACACGATTCATTCCAAACATGACACGATTCACTCCAATTGTTATACAATTCATTCAAAGTATGACACGATTCACTCCAAATAAATACGATTTCCTCCAATTATGAAACGATTCATTCAAACTGTTATATGATTCACTCCAAAGAAAACACGGTTCACTCGAGTAATGATACGATTCATCTAAATTATGACACGATTCTCTCCAAATAAATACGATTTCCTTCAAATATGACACGATTCATTCCAAATATGACACGATTCACTCCAATTGTTATATAATTCATCCAAAGTATGACACGATTCACTCCAAATAAAACAGGGTTTACGCCATTTATAATACGAGTCATTCCAATTATTACCAGATTCATTCCAAATATGATACTCATTCCAATCAAAACACTATTCATTCCCAATACAAATCGATTCACTCAAATAATGATACGATTCATTACAATTATGACACGATTCACTCCAAATAAATACGATTTCCTCCAATTATGAAACGATTCATTCAAACTGTTATATGATTCACTCCAAAGAAAACACGGTTCGCTCGAGTAATGATACGATTCATCTAAATTATGACACGATTCTCTCCAAATAAATACGATTTCCTCCAATTATGATACGATTCATTCCAATTATTACCAGATTCATTCCAAATATGATACTCATTCCAATCAAAACACTATTCATTCCCAATACAAATCGATTCACTCAAATAATGATACGATTCATTACAATTATGACACGATTCACTCCAGATAAATACGATTTCCTCCAATTATGAAACGATTTATTCAAACTGTTATACAGTATGATTCACTCCAAATATAATACGATTCATATCAATTATGACACGATTCTTGCCAAATAAATACGATTTCCTCCAAATATGACACGATTCATTCCAAATATGTATCGATTCACTCCAATTATTATACAATTCATTCAAAGTATGACACGATTCACTCCAAATAGAACAGGGTTTACTCCAATTATAATACGAGTCATTCCAATTATTACCGGATTCATTCCAAATAAATATTACCATACTTCCTCCAAATATGATACTCATTCCAATCATAACACTATTCATTCCAAATACGAATCGATTCGATACGATTTCCTCCAATTATGAAACGATTCATTCAAACTGTTCTATGATTCACTCCAAATGTAATACGATTCATATCAATTATGACACGATTATCTCCAAATAAATACGATTTCCTCCAAATATGACACGATTCATTCCAAATATGTATCGATTCACTCCAATTATTATACAATTCATTCAAAGTATGACACGATTCACTCCAAATTGAACAAGGTTTACTGCAATTATGATACGATTCATTCCAAATAAATATTACCATATCATACTCATTCCAATCATAACACTATTCATTCCAAATACGAATCGATTCACACCAATTGTGATGCAATTCATTACAATTCTGACATGATTCACTCCAGATACAACATGATTTACTCTAGTTTTGATTGATCCCCTCCAGCTAGTATTTGATACACTACACACACAAAATACGATTCGCTACAATTATGATACGATTCAGTCCAAATCCAATGGGATTCATACGAATTAGGACGTGATTCACTCCAAATGCATTGTAATGCATTCAATCACGACACAATTCCTTTTCGAAAGCTCCGTTCAGTGTGGATATGATTCACTCCAATAACAACGTAATAATTTTCTCCAGAGGGAGAGAAAAAAAAAAAAAAAAACGTAATAAGATTTTCGTTAGTTGATGTATGCCAAATTTAGAGTCTTGCGTGACAAATGATTGTCGCATTAGTAAGTAATAAGAGAGAGGGCCTTTAATAACAGCTGCACATGACAGAAAATCATTTTGTAATGACATTTGAAGCCAATAAAATGATATCCAGGCCATGGCATTGTGGACAATTATGACGACGCATTGATGCGTGTCGTCAAACACCCCCCCCCCCCCCCACACACCCCCCCACTCTTCACCCTCGAGAGGTGCTTTTGCATATCGGCGAGCCTCAGGAAAAGATTTAATAACGACATGTCTTCCACATTATTGCGCTCAAAGTTCAATTTTCAGTTCAATTTCACATCGATTTGGGGCGCGTGCGTGAAGGTGAATCACCTTGAGGAAACGGTGGCGGTGCATCTGTCGCTCTCTCTCTCTCTCTCTCACTGGATCGCCCCGCGGCGATGCGAAGGAACGCCGTCCCCGGAGATTCCAATCAGACGGCACAACGCAGACGCTTCCAGTAATATCAGGAAGCTGTAGACGATGGTTATAGATTTCAGGGGCTCTCAGGTGCATTAGGCCGTATCGCGGCTTCCCCACAAGGCCACTTAATGCCGGGCCCGGCCTGCGATGGAGGGAAGGAGGCGGGCGGGCGGGCTGCCTGGCATGTATGAACAAAAAAAACAAAAAATGCATTTAGACACGTTTATGAATGGCAGCATGGTCGATGTGCATAAATAAATCTTGTGACAGCCAGTAGAGGGACTGTTGACTTACTAAATGTGCATGGAATCTTAGATAGATAGATAGATGGCTAAATATAGCTAGCTACATATATTAGATAGATAGATAGCATCACTGTAGCTAGCTAGCTAAATATATACTATGGATAGATAGATAGATAGAGGCTACATATATATACGATAGATATTGTTAGATTAGCTGTTTTTGTAATCTTTTGCATGTTCAAATAAATCAGAGTTGAGATCTCGTGAAGAGGGTCCTTGCAAGGTTTTTTTTAATCAGAAGCTTCTGATGACACAAAGAAATTTCACCAAGCCATGTTTCTGTCCAAAATGTGTGTCGTCTCTCTCTCAGACACGGGACTTTTATTAGAAAACGCCCCCCCCCCCCCCCCCCAAGTACAAAATCAGATTACATTCTCCCAGTATAATAGATCGTCCTTGAACTTTCAAAAAAACGGATTTCTGACGAACAGAAACTAGACTTCTTAGATAAATAAAAGAAACTTATTAACTTTCTCATTTCTGGGAAAAGAGAACAAAAGATAACAAAGAGGACAAAAGCATTACTCATCAAGCTATATTGAGTTAACTTAGTTATACTGTATCTACATCTTCACAACTTTAACTAAATTCAAAACAGTTAAAATATAAAATGAAATATTAAAATGTCAACAATATATAGCTAGCTAGCTAAATATACAGGTATAGCTAGCTAAATATATTAGATAGATAGATATATTGATAGATAGCATCACTGTAGCTAGCTGGCTAAATATACAGGTATAGCTAGCTACATATATACTATGGATGGATGGATAGATAGATAGATAAATAGATAGAGGCTACATATATACGATAGATATATAGCTAGCTAGCTAAATATATACGATAGATATATAGCTAGCTAGATAAATATACAGGTATAGCTAGCTAAATATATTAGGTAGATAGATATATTGATAGATAGCATTACTGTAGCTAGCTGGCTAAATATACAAGTATAGCTAGCTACATATATACGATGGATGGATGATAGCTAGCTAGCTAAATATACAGGTATAGCTAGCTAAATATATTAGATAGATATATTGATAGATAGCATCACTGTAGCTAGCTAGCTAAATATACAGGTATAGCTAGCTAAATATATTAGATAGATATATTGATAGATAGCATCACTGTAGCTAACTGGCTAAATATACAGGTATTGCTAGCTACATATATACTATGGATGGATGGATAGATTGATAGATAAATAGATAGAGGCTACATATATACGATAGATATATAGCTAGCTAGCTAAATATATATGATAGATATATAGCTAGCTAGCTAAATATACAGGTATAGCTAGCTACATATATACTACGGATGGATAGATAGATAGATAAATAGATAGAGGCTACATATATACGATAGATAGATGGATAGCTAGCTTTGTCTAATGTTAAATACGGTATGTGTCTGACCTCAATAAAGTTTTGGAGTCACTGGTCTAGCTCACAGGAGCAACAATAGCAACGAAGGAGAATTTAAGCCGGGACGGGGCGGGTGTTGGGGGTGTCGTCGCCGATCCACACAGGCTTTCTTAAATCAGGAAAACGGAGAGCAACTGAAAGAAGATGGCGGCTATCAGGCGCCATCAGCCACCTGCATGACCGCCAGCCGCTTTCAGCACATAAAAGACTTTTTGTTTTCAGACGGGGAACTCTTTATACTGACATCTAGAATGGATGTCGTTTCTTTTTAATTGCCGCATCGCTCGATTTATGAATGGGCTTGCAGCGGCGTAGCGTTATTTTAGGGACGATGATACGATACCGGCAGAAAATACTGGTACTGAAACGATACCACGGCAAATACTTATAGATTATGATCGGCTGATTATTGGCCTTCAAATATTGGCCAAAACAATCGGCTAATTGGGCCAAATGGCCGATTATTTTCCCCTTAAAACGTTATTGAAGAAAACCGACGTTTCCGCCGCTGTGAAAGTACCCTGAATGCGCCATTTTTCTCGCATAGCATTAGCAACTAGCAAGTGTGTAGCGTGTTATTCTGGTTAATCTGTTGTCCCTAAGTCTCTTTTAGGCTGTTTCACGGCACCGCAGTTTGAGTTAACTGCAAAACTAAGCACACGACGTTAAGAATTACATCCGCTGTATATTTAAATACAAAAAAAAAAAGCTTTATTTTTAAAACATTGCTAGCCTAGCGCTAATGCTAAAAGCAAAGGGAGGATCCCATTGTCCCATGTACAATGAAAAAAAATCTAGGTTTTCATACTCTTGTTAACTAAAATGGGAACAAAATGTTAAACTAATAGAAATAGTTCAAATATTTTTTTGGACGTCTATAGCCGTCAATGGCAGTGAATGAGTTAATAGCGAAAGTTTGTGCGTTAGTGACACCCATTGAAAATCATTTTTATGCATTCTATATATACATTTAAATAATCAGCAGATTAATCGGTACCGGTACCGGCATCTACTTAAAACACTCCCGCCAAAATATACCATGCGGGTACTTAGCGCCAGTCACTAAACGGGGACGATTCCTGCCAATGCATTTAAATGTGTGCCAATTAAATGCAGATTTTCACGGGCTAACTTTGCACTTGCGAGCCAAAGCAAAAAAAAAATTGGCAGGACTTTTTTTTTGTAATTCAAGGCACTATAGGAAGCGAGAGGGACATGAATAGTGAGGATTAAGGGCTTGGCAACATGTTGGTGGTGCAAGGGCACGTGAATGTGGCGGGGGGGGGGGGGGGGGCGTCAGGTAGTTGTGTCATAACATGAAAGCAGAGAGCAGCACTCGAGAGGACTCACCTCTGATTCACGCGCTCTCACTACGGGCAAGGACAAACCACATGGGACGACACACACTTGTTGAAGTACTGATCCGCACACCGCCACTGAAGGAAGGCCGCACGTTGACCCCCGTAACGCCCTCGCATGGCACAAGCGTCAGCTAATTAGGCACCTCTCGTATTCATTACAATTCAGATCTATTGCCATGGGAAACCCCTTTCGGAATGTTCCGGAGCGGCGTCGGACTTCCAGTGAGTCTTGAGGACGAGGACCGAGTGGGAAGCCGTTCACAGCGCCTTCATTACAATTATGACACGATTCACTCCAAATAAATACGATTTCCTCCAATTATGAAACGATTCATTCAAACTGTTATATGATTCACTCCAAATGTAAGACGATTCATCTAAATTATGACACGATTATCTCCAAATAAATACGATTTCCTCCAATTGTGAAACGATTCATTCAAACTGTTATATGATTCACTCCAAATGTAAGACGATTCATCTAAATTATGACACGATTCTCGCCAAATAAATACGATTTCCTCCAAATATGACACGATTCATTCAAACTGTTATGTGATTCACTCCAAATGTAAGACGATTCATATCAATTATGACACGATTATCTCCAAATAAATACGATTTCCTCCAAATATGACACGATTCATTCCAAATATGTATCGATTCACTCCAATTATTATACAATTCATTCAAAGTATGACACGATTCACTCCAAATACAACAGGGTTTACTCCAATTATAATACGAGTCATTCCAATTACTACCAGATTCATTCCAAATAAATATTACCATACTTCCTCCAAATATGATACTCATTACTCATTAGCGCCTTGGATTCAGCTGGCTGCAATTTACGCATTTTGTGAGTTGCAAAAGGTGAACTTCGCAGAAGCTAAAAATGCTAGCGTGATGACGGCTAAAGGAGCATATGTGATGGCAGGAAAAATAACATTCGATTTAAGATTACAAATTGAATTGTTGACCAACTTAAAAAAAAAAAAAATCACTTCAATCGGTAACTCGCGATTTAATATATTAAGTTTAATGAACTCATAATTAATTAAACTGTCAGTTTGGACTAACTTAATTCAACCGTGTGCTACCAATTGAAGCGATTTTTTTTTTTTTTTTAAGTTGGTCAACAATTCAATTTATAATTTAAAATTGTTAACAATTCACTATCCAGCCTGTTTTCTATGTTTCTCTCCACTAACACACCTGATTCATGATCAGGATCGTTATCAGGCATTCAGCTGTGTTGAAAGAGGGAGACATGGAAAACAGGCTGCTTAGTGGCTCTCGAGGACCGAATTTGGCCACCCCTGTTTTAGAGTGCGTATGGCTGCATAGCTGTATCCAATAACGAGTAAACAATTATTTTACAAATATAGTGGTGCCTTGCGATACAAGTGATAAAACGAAGGACATTTTTACGAAAATTAGAATTACTTTTAGTTAGTTTTGTAAAGATAAAATGTAGCTTCAGTTCATTTTTATTTTATTTTGTTAATGGAAATTATATTTAATTTTAGTTAGTTTTGTAAACATAAAATGTAGTTTCAGTTAGTTTTTATTTTATTTTGTTAATGAAAATTATATTTAATTTTAGTTAGTTTTGTAAACATAAAATGTAGTTTCAGTTAGTTTTTATTTTGTTAATGAAAATTATATTTAATTTTTGTTAGTTTTGTAAACATAAAATGTAGTTTCAGTTCGTTTTTATTTTATTTTGTTAATGAAAATTATATTTAATTTTAGTTAGTTTTGTAAACATAAAATGTAGCTTCAGTTAGTTTTTATCTTATTTTGTTAGTGAAAATTATATTTAATTTTAGTTAGTTTTGTAAACATAATGTAGTTTCAGTTAGTTTTTATTTTATTTTGTTAATGAAAATGATATTTAATTTTAGTTAGTTTTGTAAACATAAAATGTAGCTTCAGTTCGTTTTTATTTTATTTTGTTAATGAAAATTATATTTAATTTTAGTTAGTTTTGTAAACATAAAATGTAGTTTCAGTTAGTTTTTATTTTATTTTATTAATGAAAATTATATTTAATTTTAGTTAGTTTTGTAAACATAAAATGTAGCTTCAGTTCGTTTTTATTTTATTTTGTTAATGAAAATGATATTTAATTTTAGTTAGTTTTGTAAACATAAAATGTAGTTTCAGTTAGTTTTTATTTTATTTAGTTAATGAAATTGTTTTTGGAGTTTTTGTTTTTTCGTTTTCGTTAACTAAAATAACCTTGACAGGAACACAATGAACCGGGCGGTCCGAATTGCCAAGTTCGGGGGAAAAAAAGGACCCCCGAATTATTCCTTAATTTATCGGAAATTCTAAATAAAGGTTTGCTGGAGGTCAAAATGTGTTGTGATGAACCAGAGCAACAAACACTTTTATCGGAATCAGCCATCTTTATTGTTTACATTCACTGGGAACGCTTTGAGCGAGTGGCAATGCAAGATGGCCGCCGGTGGCTTCACTTCTCGCTACGGCGATACCCCCCCACCCCCCACCACCACCCCTCCCGTTTTTCACGGAAATGTATATTCCGTATTTATCAGTGCATTTTGGATGATTTTATTTTTTTTTAATGCAGAAAGAAATTGTACAGTTAGAAAAAAAGACTATAAAAGGAAATATCCTTAATGGTGCCCCGGCTTCATAAACGATTGTTATGGAATGCCTGGCGGGATTCGTGCTAGTCATCTACGAATGCGCATCGCTACTTTTCACCGGCGAAACGCTTATTCAACAACATTTTTGCTAAGCCACGCGGACGCTCGTGTGTTATTATATCGGGAGCTCAGGTGAAAGCCGGACGTGGCGAATTAACAATGCCGAGGTGTGTGCGCGCGTGTGTGTGTGTGTGTGTGCGCGCGGCTCGCCAGTTGTCATGGTTGCAGCGTTTATCACCTCGTTCCGCCGACATAGAGGCCCAGGGGCACGTGTGATTGGCTTCACACCAACAGACAGACAGAATGACAGACTCGGGCCAAGGCAGCGAGAGTGAGTGAGGGGGAGGACATATTGGCACAGAGGAGGGCTTAAATGCCAACACGCTGCGGAGGGGGCGGGGGGGGGGGGTGCTGGGGGGTGTTAGAAGGACGTTGGACAAATGTCAACGCCGGGCCTCTTCATGATCATGTAGCGCAGGGCCGGCCGGGTCCAACCGTGAGAGCGAAAGTTGATTTTTGCCATCTGTATAATAACGGGTTTGAATGCCTCACATTGCGGGATTTCAATATGGAGCTGATTGGGCTTCATTCATGAATACATGTGAGGACTTTTTCAGGGGCGAAGCGTTCCAATTGTTGCCCCGCTCTGTCATTATTTGGCAAATATAAATAAATCCGGGTTCTGACCATTTTGACAAGTGCGATTTCAAGTCAAATGGTAAGCAGAGCTGCATTAACACAGATTATAGTTAGCGAACAGTTTCGCCAATGTTAGTGTCTGATAATAATTTTATAATTAGCTTCAGATAAATTGTCAATGTGCGGTTGGTGGTGTTTGTGTCCATGTTATGTGTTGAAGCTGCTAGCAAGGTTTGAGTATAGCCTCACTTGTGATCGGCTTGTTTTTTTTTTTGGTTTTTTTTTAGAATGATGTGACAAGTGAAGAAATATGAATTCAAAATTTTAATTAGAGGCATAAGATGAAGCGAGAAAGTGATGAGTTTTCCGCTAAAGTATTTTCATACAGTTTTAACATGTGACAAAAAGCTTTTGTTTTTGTTCCACTCCCAGCATTAATTGGCTGCGTCCGCCAGTGACAACAATGGAATCGTGATCGGTGCTCGGTTTACGTGAGATAACACGCGTTACTGTATCTTCTTCCGAATGACACTGTGTGAAGGTGGTGGCAGGGATTTAAATACTTTTTATTACCTTACACTTTGCTTTTAAATGTTGTACTTTAAGTCATGTAAGCACATTGAGTTACCTTGCGTATGAAATGCCATTATATAAATAAAGATGCTTTTCCTTGCTGCTTTGCTGATGAAAAAAAATCATTTTACATTGTAAACTGTTATTGTGGACACTTACAACAGTTACTGATGATGGCAAGTGGCCGGTGGAATACTCCTGCTGTCTCTTAATGGCGTAGAAACAGATGGCACGCAGATGCTTCCGCATACAGGTGGTCATTTAATGGTCCCCTCCGGCTTACTTCTGTCCAATCAGCATGAGACTTTCACGTAATGAGGCGGGAAACCTGCCCGTTTGACATTTCAGCCCAATCACTGTGCGCTATTTTTTTTTTTTTTTTTTGCATTCAATCGAAGGTATCAGCCAATCACGGCACACTGTTTCAGGTGGATTATTTTCCTCTCATAGGCATATAACATGTATGCTGATACACATTAAAAGCATTCCTTGACCACGTTTGTAACTCAAAACACTCATATCTCAAGTCAACTTTTCCCATTGAAACGATTGGAAATACATGAAATAAGTTCCATCTTTTTGGAACAATTATGAATGATTCCCAACCAGGGTGCTGTGGCACACTAATGTGTGTGCCATGAGTGGTGCCACGGCAAATGCTTTTACATTCAGCTTTAAAAACACACTTTTTTTCTTTTTTAAATGAATTTTTAAAATCAGTTTCCCCAAAACCTTGTGATTGCATTGTACAGTCTTTTAGTAATTATTATTTTAAAAGTAAGCCACTTTTTATCTAATTTCTTTGTTTTTAAATGTCTTGAACTCCTTAGTTTGTAAATTTCTTTAAATTATGTGAAGCATACTAAGTTACCTTGTAAAAGCCTGCGTCGCTTCCTTGACACTGGTTTAGTATGCCAATTAGATACTTCCGGGTTGCGAAAAGAGGAAAGCCCGCAAAGATGGAGATTTCAGCCAATCGTTTAGCGCTACAGTGACTCAGGAACTTCTCAGCCTATCACAGCACCGCTTGTCACGGCGTGGAGGGGCGGTACCACGCAGTAAACAAGGAAGCTAATGAAGTCTCTCGTACGGGCTTTAAATTTAGGAATAGCAGCCAGTTAATAATTCATTGATTACAAACTTTCAAAGTAGCAGCCAGAGAACCCTTAGTTAACGTGTTTTTTCCTCCCTCCGTCGTTGAATTGTGTCGTGTATGTTCGCCTTTGACGTTTTTTTATACGACCTCGCGTGTTGTGTTTGTGCGCGGCATGTAAAGTTGAAATTCGCCGGGTCACGTTTTCTTTTTTTTCTTTTTTTTTTGGGTCTGACATTCAGCTGAATAGGCGAAAGCACCAGAGAGCGTGTGTGAATAGACGCATTGTGGGACCGCTGCCTGCCTGTCTGGCTTAGTGTGTATGTCAGTGTGTGTGTGGCCTCGGCATGCTTTTCTCCTCGGTGCCGTTTGTGCCACACGCACTCTCCATCATCACTGCCTGCTGGCCGACACGCTGCGTGGACGGGCAGGAGGACATTACCGGCGACAGCGAGCTGTCCGCTTCTCTACGCTCGCTCCTCGCTTTCGTCTGCCCAGGGCAGTGACCGTAAAACAACAAGAACAACAACAAAAAGTCCCCACTATGCCCCAGACTGGCAAATCTAGAAACGCCCCGCCGGCGTCGGACTCTTTGCGCCTCCAAACGGGGGCCTCGGCTGGGGATCCAGAGGGGCGCCGGGAGGACGAGGGGGACTCTGGACAGGACAACCGTGGAGACGAGGACATCGTTAAATCTCCAAGTGATCCGAAACAGTACAGGTAAGATAAACTCCTGTTTGTACACTGGCTCCGGTTTTTTCCTCCCACATTCCAAAAAACGTCACCAAACACGCATGTTAGGCACTTTCCGAAATTAAATGTGAGATTGAATGATTGGTTGTCTGTATATGCCTTGTGATTGGATGGCGACCAGTCCTGGGTGCACCTACCTGAACGCTGACTGGGCGAGAGTTCTGCTGCAGCTCGCTAGCAATCAGGGACGGTGCTAGGAGGGTGCCATAGCCCCACCCTAAACACCACCCGCCCCCCCCAGAAATCTGTGTGGCCCCAGTTAAGCCAGTGTGTTTGTGTCTGTAACCTAGCTATCTGCAACCTTGAAATGTTGGTACTGTTGTAAACCAAGGACCTCCTGTAACTTTTTTTACTACTGGTCTACAGCCCACCCAAAATGGCTCCATGACACTAAGAATCACTTCACTGTTGTATTTCTTTTTTTCTTTTTCTTTTGAACCCGTTTTTTTTTTTTTTTTTTTGCATTGGACAGCAATGCTAAAATAATGCAAGGGTGTTTTTGTATCCTTTATCGGTTGTCTTACCACTCTTATCAAACGCAACTGAAGATGTTGGCGTTACAGATGCCACGTTTCCTCAAAAGGTGGTGGTAATGTTTTTGTTTTTTAATCAATCGTGACATGGTGGTTCTAGATGTCATTTTAAAAGTAATGGTAGTTACTACCACTGTGTGACAACACCACCTGCAATTTCCCCCTTCCTGTGCTAAAATGGAGGCATCTATTGAGGTAAGGCATTTATTTCTTCAAATCCAAGGTGCACCTGGTGATCTAATTGAGCCACGGAGGCTTACAAGAGTGTAGGACAGGTATAATTAGCTTCTGTTATTCTCTTCCTTTTCCCTCTGCAGGTACATTGTGCTGGACAATGGACTGCGCGCTCTGCTCATCTCGGACTTTAGCAGCCCGGGCGCGTCAGAAGATGATGAGGAAGAGGAGGGAGAGGAGGAGGAAGGTAGTGAGGAGGAGGAGGAGGAAGAGGATGATGACTCCGGCGACGAAACCAAGGAGGAGTCGGATGAGGGAGGCGACGAGGACGATGACCGGGAGGGGAGGAAGAAGCGAGGGAATGCAGAGAAGCAGGTACACACACACACACACACACACACACAGTGATGGTACCCATTCGTAGCTAAAAATATTTTGTAGCCCAGCATTACACTTTTGAACTTGTACACCCCCAGGAGGACGATGCAAGCACTGCAGAATGGGAATCCCTAGTGGAAAGCAGCCCATTCCAAACCGTTTTAGCCACACACACACACACCAAGGTTATTATAGTTAAGAAAACTTACTGAAATAACTCAAACAAAAATTGAAAAAAGCATTTTCATTAAAAAAAATAATAATAATTATGATACCGTGTTTAAAAAAAAGAAAATTAACTGAAACTACATTTTAAAGTTTATAAAAAATAAATAAAGCTATAAATACAGGAAAAATTAGGTATCTTTAGGCATCATCTTTGTCAAGTCATTTCATTCGTCAGCTTTTGGCGCTCATTTTAAATGTATTTATTTTGGTATTACTGTTCGAAATGTATTTCATTATATCTAAGAACGAATAAGCTAAAATGAAGCATTTCCAAAAACATGACTTAATTTAAAAAGCACAAGCTTTAATATCCCGACAAAGTTGGAGAGCACTCAGAGGAAGTCAACTTACCAAAAATTCTTTACAATAATATGTTTGTAGCCCCTAGTCTAGTCTAAACACAGTATTCTGATTCATATTGTGTTTGTGAAATATGAGTTAAGCAGCAAAATCAACCCGTTTTTATCCATCCCAGGCGGCGGCCATTTTGCCACTTGCTGTCGACTGAAAATGACAAAGCCAATCACAGCTCACCTGTTTTCTAAAGCTGAGCCGTGATTGGTCATTAGCCCTGAGCAAATGTGATGTCATTTTCAGTTGACAACAAGTGGCAAAATGGCCGCCCCCTGAAAAAATAAATCGCTTACCGGCAAAAAAACAAAAAAAAGACGTCAGGTTTAGTCGAGTCAGCCACCCGTTACACCTTCATGACATTCACAGCCTTTCCTTTCACGCCCACCATGTCGTGTTCTTTGATCGCTAAAATTGGCAAATGTGATGCAAGCTCTATTTGTGCGTGTGTGTCAGTCTGCAGCCGCCCTGTGTGTCGGAGTGGGCAGCTTCAGTGATCCCACTGACCTCCCCGGCCTTGCCCACTTTCTGGAACACAGTGAGTAATTACAGTAATTACAGTGAAAGGGGGGGGGGGGTAGTTTGTGTGTGCGTGCGGAGTGTTGGCTTCCAAAGGTTAATTCACTGGAGTCTTCTACATGCTCACACATCACCGATTAAATTTGAGCGTGACACCCCCCCCCCCCACCCCCCCATACGTGTTTGTACCTGCAAGTTGGGCCACATATTGACAGAGAACAGACGGGGCTCGGTAACCCTTGTTAAACGTCCTCCGGCAGTTATTTTGACACTGCAATTACTTGCTTTCACCTCTTTTCACTTTTAATTGCTCTTCAAATATGCGCCCCTTAACTCATATTCCACTAATGCAATATTAACCAGAATACCGTATTTAGACTAGTGTGGCTTCACAGAACATATTATTGTAAAAATAAAAAAGTTTTGGGGATTGACTTCCCTTTTAAAAACACATTTTGCACTTGACATCACGTGTGCTCAGAAAACAGGTAACGGCCAATCATGGCTCAGTTTGCGAACGTCACATGACCAAACAGGTGAGCCGTGATTGGACGTTACCTGTTTCCTGAGCGTCTTTGATGTCATTTTCAGTCCATAGCAAGTGGCCAAATTTGTTTTTTTTTAAAGATATTAATTGTACATGAGAAATAATGAAGTTATCTCATCAATTGTAGACTAAATATTAGCTTTTTATTGCTTAAAATGGTTAAATAAGTCAAGTATCCCCACACAATGCATTGTGGGAAACGAAAAGGACATTTTTTTAACAATATATTTCTAGTTGACACCCACCAATCTATGAATAATGAAAATCTTCCTATTATTGACACCCATTTAAATGCATTGGGGGGGAGAAATATATATATATATATATATATATATATATATATATATATATATATATATATATTTATTTTTTAGGAGAGCTCAGTATTGTTCATTCGATTTGACATCATCATTGCTCTCCTTTTTTTTAAAAAAACAAACAAATAAATTAAAAAAAAATTAATAATTTTAGAAAATATTTTATGCATATTTTATGCATGTCGATAATCTGTTTGTTTTTTTCTGTCAAAATTCGGCATCGGGCCCTAATGACAAATGTTATCCTAATTGTAACCCAGAGTATCAAGATCATAATATTGATATCCTGCTTAAAATGCGTCATTCATAAATTCCGAAGCTCCCCAAACCCCTTTGCAACGCAATACATCCTGTAAATCTCCTTTTACTCTTTGATGCCTCTCCGAAGAGAAATCGTTTGTCTCATTCACTGATGGGCCTGTCGAGAAAAAATCTTTTGATGGCCAATCCGAAATCACGCTTGCCATAAAAGCCGTCAGCGGATCTTTACAGCCGTATTTAGAGCCGGCTTTCAGGGAGCAACTCGGACCGACTGTAAACATTTCGCCGCCGTCCGCGTGAAACAAAAGAGAGCCCACAAAGGGGGGGGAAAAAAAGCGGCAAGCCGAGGCGGGAGCTTATCTTTGACATTTTTTGGAATCATGGCTATTGTGCTTTGTTCCCAACGCGGCACCAGTGGTTTTCATGGGCAGCGAGAAGTACCCGTCGGAAAACGGCTTTGATGCCTTCCTCAAGAAGCACGGCGGCAGCGACAACGCCTCCACCGACTGCGAGAGGACCGTCTTCCAGTTTGACGTGCAGAGGAAAAGCTTCAAAGAGGCGCTCGACAGGTGAGAGCGGATCAGAGGTGCTTTTGTTGTGTGCGGCAACAGCGTGGCTGAGAGGGATAACATTTTAAGCAGACAAACGGGTTGAAGATGGCTTGAAGCGCGCGGCGATTACAAACAACGACAGGATGCGTCAACGTTGCTAGTTAGCGACGGGCCTGATTAAGAAAGTTGTGGGAGTGCTCGATCTGACGCCGTTAGGGTGCCGAAATTTGGCATTTTCACGCATATCGGGCTTTTTTACAACTCTGGCGGCCGATAAAATCGCTATCTCACTGATTGGCGAATGTTTGCAAATTAAGTGAATTTGGGGTTTTGTAAAAACGTGTTCAAAGACTGTTTATACTTGTCACAATTTTTTTTTTTTTTTTTTTTATCATGTTCAGACAATTTATCACTGTTTGCGAGCGTCTTTTGAAAGCTTTTCCGAACTGTGATGAAAATTTGCTTTGCTCGCAAGCATCCCGTCACTCAGTGAAATACCATCTTAAGTGATCAATTTAAAACATTTTTATGTATTTATTTAAATTTTCACTTAACTTTAAAAGACACTGGAAACTCTTTGGACTTTTTTTTATTATTAAATCTAAAAATAATTTTTATTTGTATAACTTTTTTTATTTTGTAAACGTTGTTTCTTTTTCTCTTTTGTTTTTCGTTTTTATTGGAAATTTTGAAAATTATAAATAAAATATTGGGGAAAAAATTTATGTTTGTGCTTTTACCAAAGTTACCGTTAAAAAAAATTATTATTTTTTTTTTACCACTTTTACCAAATGTAAACCTTTTACAAAAAAATTACCGCAACATAGCCATTTGTGGCAGTAACCTTCTGGCGGGGGCTGCCTAAACGGGTTGCAGCAAAGAGCAAAAGTCAGTGCAGCATTGCCTTTTTACATTTCAATGATTGAAGACTTGTCCATAATAAAGGATTTGAGCAATCTAACTCTTTGACTGCCAAAAACGTTACATAACGTTTAGTAAAATCCTATGGAGGAGTGCCAAAGACGTTGAAATACGGGGTTTTTTTCAAAACAGAGGTGAAACTAACCATTTTCTATTGTTGATTACTGAAAAACGGAATAAGGTAGAAACAAACTATTTTTTCTGATGAAAGATGAGAGTCCAATCTTTCATTTGGTAGTATGTGTGTTTTCATAGTCCAAACACAACATTTTCTGTGGACCTTGAAAGATCAGTCAAAAATGCTTAAATCGGCTGGCACCCACGGCATCCCTTTTCTGAAAACGTCTGGCAGTCAAAGAGCTAATCATAGTTGGGTTTCATTTCGGGGCAACAACCAGGTAGACGCTGCCTAAACGGGTTGCGGGAGCGAGCTCGGATGTGGTGTATTTCCGAGATGTGAAAGAGGCTGTTCAGTCTTCTCTTTGTCCTCTATTTTAGGTGGGCTCAGTTCTTCATCTGCCCCCTGATGATCCGAGACGCTATAGACCGGGAGGTGGAGGCCGTCGACAGCGGTGAGTCCGCTCGTGTTCGGATCCCATCCCCAACGTGCCGTTGTCTTTCTTGAGTCGTCCCCGTTCTGCCGCCCGTCAGAATACCAGCTGGCCAAGCCGTCCGATTCGCACAGGAAGGAGATGTTGTTTGGCAGTCTGGCCAAACCGGGGCACCCCATGGCCAAGTTCTGCTGGGGTGAGTTGGCGCTTTTGCTCGCCACGTTTTTTCCTCGTTCCGAGCTTGCTGCAATTTGTTGATTTTGAGTGATGTCGCCAGGGAACGCACAGACTCTGAAGCAAGAGCCCAAGAAGAAGAAGATCAGCATCAACAAGCGACTGCGAGCTTTTTGGGAGAGACATTACTCTGCACATTACATGACCCTGACTGTCCAGTCCAAAGGTAGGCAAAGTCTTGCTTTTTAGGACCAGAGCACCAGGGAGCCTATTTTCGTTTGGTATTTTTGCTAGATTAGCGCAAATAAAAGTGTGCTTTTGAGCTTCAGTGGGTGGGAATGCAGCCGACTCCCGGCCAATCGAAGCAGCTCCCAGCTAGTTAAATTTAACGTTGAGACTGAATGGCGTGCGATTTTAAATGGTGGAAGGACTTGCTGAAGTCTGTGCAGGAGATCGGCACATGCAAAGTGTAGTCCGCGAGGCTGTTCTAAAAATAGCTCGCAGGTGATGAGTTAATTGTGATTTCCCAGGAAGGCTGTAGTAGTAAGCTTTTGAAAATGTGAACACTGGCAGAAAGTTATAGAAAGAAAATGTTGAATGTTGATATTTATCTGTTATCATCACAAATCTTTAACATAATTAGTGTCTTCACATTTATTATTACATGCTAATTATAGCATATAGGAATAGGGCCCGTTTTTTTAATCTGGTGCTGATTCCCATATTTGGCTGAATAAAATTCTGATAACCGATTAATCGCCCGATTAAAAATAAAAAATAATATATTTTTTGCGCCATTAAGGCATACAACAACAAAGATATGAATTACAGGAAGATCATTAGACGGTTTTACAATACTCCGTCCTTTAGTATTTGTTTAACTTTTCAACATAGTAGAAAATCGGCGTCATTGTCTTTTGCTGAAATATGCAAAAATAAATAAATTGATAATAATCTGATTTTTAATTTCTTTTTTTGGGCTGATTTTAGATGTAGAATGACTCGATTCGTGTTGTTTGACAGGGTCAGATCTTGAAACCCGTTTTGAACGACGAAAGTTCCACTCCGCAATGATCCTCGTGTGTCGTCAGTAGAGCAGATTGACAGTACTTTTTTAACGAGCAATCCGCTGATTAATTGACTCCTAATGAAGCCGCAAAGCTCTTAATGAGGAGCCGCTCCACGCGTCCGTCTCCGGCCGAGCGTGGCTAATTATTCGCAGTTCGCCTCGGGTCGCCGCCTTCCATCCCGGTGATGTCATCGTCGGGTCTTGGCGCGTCCTCGCAGGAAAATATCAGGCAGCTCATTAACAGCTGCCGAGGACTCCGATGATGACTCGTGTTGACATTTGTGCCAAAAAAACAAATCCCAAATCATGCACTTTGGCTTCATGCAGAATTGGCTTTTCTAATCACACTGGATTTCAGTAAATATTGGGGATTAACTCCACATGTGGCTTGTTTTTCCAGTTTTCCACCCCTGAAGTCTGTTGATGAACACGGAACAGGAAATGGAACCTTTTTTGTGTGTTACTGGCGTAACCGCGCAGTACAATATGACAAAACCTTTTCCGAGCGCTGGAGCAATTCTTCATCTTTCCCTAAGCCTTTTCTCAACTTTCCTTTTCTGGGTCGGCTGCTTTTGTCTTTCATCTCCACAAACTCGTGTTTTGTAGACATTATTTTTCAAAACAATTGACTGGTTAGGGTAACATTTGCGTATGACAAGAAAGGAGCCCAGTGGAAGGCGATTTTATGATGTTGAATTATTGAATACTTAATGTTAATTACGGTAATTACGGATCAGATCTTTTTTTATTTTTTTATTTTGTTTACATAAAATATATCATGGAAGTTGATCCATGTTAATGCTGAGGGGAAACTATTTCAAGGCTTGTTTGAAACAAAACAAAAACATTGTTTTTAATGTTATTTGCTGTTTCTTCAAGTGCGTGGAGGAAAAATGCCTAAAATCAAAAATAATATTTTTGAGAAAATTGTCTGCCGTCGTATTTAAGGCGCGATTTGTCCAGCGCCCGTCCAGTTCTATTTGCATTTCTTTTCTATGGGTAAACATGATTACATTCGATTTAAATGTAGGTTTGATGTAAACGTGCATTCATAAAATGGTCTCATCCTGCTGCTTGTATCTCGAGGAGGCATTTTCCATCTTGCATTTCTTAATGGAATAACGTCAGAAAATAATGCAAAATAATCATTATAATAATAATAGATGATCTTGACAATATCATGAATTTGTCCCTATGTTGTGCCTGAATTGTGTGCCTGCAGAGAAACTGGACACGCTGGAGTTGTGGGTGCGAGAGATCTTCAGCAAGGTGCCCAACAAGTGAGTGAATGTTGCTCATCTTACACTGGAGATGATCTCGACACACTGATTTCACTGCATAGGGCAACATTTCAACCATTTTAGTTGATTTAAGCTCAGCAAATGTCAAGAATTTCCCAGTGTTAACTTATTAACTGCAATGAAATACAATATTAAAAAAAAGTTTTTTTCAAAATGAATAATTATTTTTAATTATTATTATTTTTTTAATTCCTATTATCATTATTAAAATTGTCAGAGAAACTAAAGACAAGCCATGGATAATAATTTGTACTTTTATTTAAATGTACAGTGGTGGTTTTTGGGTCACTTGTAATCGATTTTATGGTATTCTTCTTTTTTTTTTTTTTTTACAAAATGAAATAGACATAAACACTATTAAATAGATAATTCACATGTTCAATTAATTACTTAAAATGTGTGAAATACTAAATTAAATTGCCCATTACACTTGCAAACACATTTTTTAATACTAATTATTGGGTGCGGAATCTAAAACTGATCTCAGTCAAGTTTTTTTAACTATAGGATCCCCGTTTTCTTAAAAAAATAATAATTATATATATATATATATATATATATATATATATATATTTTTTTTTTATTATTATTTTTTTTTTAAATTTATTTATTTATTTTTTAATATATATATAAAGCAAATTTTTCATATATATCATAATTTTTGTTGTAATCAGCATAAAAATCGAACTCAAAAGAATTATTTTGGAAATGATGGTACGGGACCTTTAATCGTTCAAATGTGACTTTAATTGCTTTTTTTTTAAAAAAATTATATTTATATGGCGTTGTTATTTATGTGCTATTTCTGTGATTTTTCACGCTCATGTCCGCAGTGGCCTTCCAAAGCCGGACTTCTCTGACATGCTCGAACCCTTCGGCACGCCGTCTTTCAACAAACTATATCGCGGTACGCCATCGTATGTGTCGATATTTCGCTCAATCTGTCTGCTGAGGCTAAGATGTGGTGTGTCGCTTGAAGGTGGGAACTGCACTGTTTTATTTTTCTATTGTCTGCAGTTGTGCCAGTGCGGAAGGTGCACGCGTTGAATATCACCTGGGCGCTCCCCCCTCAAGAAAAGCACTACAGGTGAGGGTTCGAGAGCTGCAATTCCCAAACTGTGCAGTGCCCCTATTTTTATGCCCAGCTCAAGTCGAGTCTGAAATAACTGTACGCATGAGTGGAGTTGTTGGTAGTTTTGTAGGTCGAAAAGAGCATTTGCGCCGTGATAGGAGTGGACAGAGCCGACGTGGAAATGAAGACGTGCCAGTTTTATGAAAATAGAGCCTTAAATGTCTAATTGGTTGAGGGCGAGTGGTGAGAACTGCTGCATTTGTCATGGTTTTCAAGCCTCATTTTATATACTCAGTAATTTATATATTTTTTAAAGGTCCCATGCTGCACTTGTTTTCATTTAAATTGATTATCTTCGATATCCTTTTATCAGGTTTGCGAGACTGTTTGAATTGGAAATATTAAGGATGCTCTTTTTCAAGCTATTTTAGTTGGTCGCAAATTCAACGGCTGGATGTCTCGTGATTATTATTCTTTTTTTCTTTTCTTTCTACAATTTCAGAAATATTTGTTCAAGATTGGCTCGAGTGCTGTATGGTGACCGTGAACTCACTTCAAAATCATCATTAGTTTCGCAAATAATAAACAATTCATTTACAAAAAGGCTTCAAGCTGTTTAAAGTTGAAGACAGACAATTACACGCTGTGTATTGAAAACAAGTCGCGTTTATTTAACAACCAAACGTTATCTTAAGTACTGCCCGCAAGCTTAATGCTAACATGCTGTATAATATGAAATACCATTGACATGCTAATGGCTAGCATCAATAAGCTCAGTTTTAAAACCTCAAACGCAATCGGGGGAAAAATTGGTATTCTGATTAATATTACTCTTGTGGAGTATGAATTCAGTAGCAAAATCCACCTGTTTTTTGTTTTTATCCATCTCAGGCGGCGGCCATTTTGCCACCTGCTGTAGACTGAAAATGACATCACAGTTGCTCTGGGCTCAAGGTAATGACCAATCACGGCTCAGCTTTTGAACATCACATGATCAAACTCAGAAAACAGCTGAGCAGAGATTGGTCATTACCTTGAGCCCTGAGCAACCGTGATGTCATTTTCACTCGACAGCAAGTGACAAAATGGCCGCCCCCTAAGATGGCTAAAAACGGGTGAATTTTATGCCTAATTGACTTTTTACAAAGGTAATATTAATCAAAATGCCTTGTTTAGGACTAGTGGGGCTTCATAGAACATATTTTTGTCAATCATTTTTTTTTACAGTATTTTACTGAGTCACTGACTAGAAGTACTATTCTTTATTTGTTTCTGTATGTTGTGTCATGCTGGATCTCAAGTATTTTTGTTTTGCACAACATATTCAATATTGATCCAGCAGTGACACAAGGCGGTAAAGGGGACCGAAAACATCGTTTTGTCGTTGTTGTTGTTTGACACGTGAACATTTTCGCTGTAGCAAAGAAGCAAATATAACAGGAGGATTATATCAATAGAATGCAGTACGCGGCATGCAACACCCCCGTTGTCTTGAGGGGATTCGATTTTTCTCGTCCTAACAATGTTTTTTTCTTCGCAGAGTGAAGCCTCTTCACTACATATCGTGGCTGATTGGCCACGAAGGCCCAGGAAGCATTCTCTCCATGCTCAGGAGGAAGTGAGTAGTTTCTTTTTGCTTTTCTCATGTGATAGCCCTCACAATAAAACACAATTCTTCAATTTACTGGGACACACACACACGCATGTTTTTTTTTTTTTTTCTTATTTTTTTTAACAAGAGCTTCTCAGCCTCTTGTTACTAAGTGGCCAAACCATTCACCAAAAAAGCCTCTCTCAGTCATCTCACAATACAAAGCGGCCCTCCAATAAACACCCTCCCTCGTGTCGACAGCACTCGGCAGCTCGGATAGAACGTTCCAGACGCTTTGTTTCCCGCGCTTGATGAATGACGACAGCGGACGACTTGGAGAGCGCTCAAAGCCAGTCGAGTGGTTTTCTGTGTTAAGTGGGGTGCGGCGCAAAGTGCCCCCTCAGTGGTTATTTTGGCCCGGGAGGCAATGAAGCCTCTTGTCCTTTTCATTTTTTTCTTCGCCACATTTTCTGTCGGTCAATCATATCCAGAGCAGAGATTGAACCTGGAAAAAAAACAAAAAAAAAAACGCTTTTGCATCACAGTTTGCAATGAAAATTAGCATTTTACACCTCATCAGTAGCGAAACTGAGGTTCACGGGTTTGGAAGTTTTTCTAATAATTGAACAGCCAAAACGATCCCAAAAAGCTTCGCTAGGCTGTAGAAATGCTTGGTTAGCACCACAACACCAATCGGAAAAGTACATAAACATCAGCAATTCTTTTTCCCATGCTAGGTCGTGGGTTCGATCCCATACCATTGAGACCATGCCGAAGTATCCTTGAGCAAGATACTGAACCCCCACCGGTTGCTCCTGACGCTGCGTCATCAGTAGATAAATGAGTAGTTGGATGTAAAGTGCTTTGAGGGCCTTGCAAGGTGGAAAAAAAGCTACATAAATGAAGTACCATTTACAAGAACTGGTGAAATTTCATTTGAACTAGTTACTAAGTCAACCCCAAAATTTGTTTTTGACAATAATATATTCTATTCTCTTTTGGGTATTTTGGTTAATAATCTGTTAGTGGAATATGAATCCAGCAGCAAAATCCAGCCGTTTTTATAAATATCAGAAGGCGGCCATTTTGACATCACAGTTGCTCAGGGCTCAGGCAACGACCAATCACAGCGCACCTGTTTTCTGTAGCTGAGCTGTGATTGGTTGTTACCTGAGCGACTATGATGTCATCTTCAGTCGACAGCAAGTGGCAAAATGGCCGCCCCCTGAGATGGATAAAAACGGCTGGATTTTGCTACTTTCTGCTTTGCTCTCGCAAGCTGGCTTTTTAAAAAAAAAAAAATTACTAGCTTCTCCCGCTAGCCGCTCGTTACCCATTCCAGTCTATGGCTCCGACTACTTCCTAGCTGCTCTGGCTAATTTGGGCTCGCTCGGTCTTTCGGCGACACTCGTCAGACTTCACATCGGCTACCAAGTCGCCGTTGCTCGCCGAGATGCTTTGACCACTAGATGGCGCTAGGGATCACTGAAAAAAAAAAACATCTTGGGGGTTTTTTGCGAATAACTGGGGTGTCGGCGGCGGATTACTGTTCATTGATGCGTGTGATGGCAGGTGCTGGGCTCTCGCTCTGTTCGGAGGCAACAGCGAAAGCGGCTTTGATCAGAACACCACCTACTCCATCTTCTCCATCTCCATCACGCTCACCGACGAAGGTTTCCAGAACTTCTACCAGGTGATCTGCCCCCCCCCCACCCCCCCTGCCCACTTCTTCTATTTTGGTCCCACGTACGCTAGATAACCAGCCCAACTCCAGTATTTGCCTCGTTGATAGACACAACGGGGTTATTTGAGGGAAGAGTGCAGTGCTATCAGTTGCCACGGCAACGCGGGCTAACCAGACAGCCATGCAGCAAAGGGGCCGATTTTTAGGACTGTCTTTGTGTAAAATAACTGCTTTCAGTGTTCCACAACCTCGAGGGCACTATTTACGCACACACATTCGGCAAATTTGTATAACTAAACAATATGTGTGTTTTTTGGTGCAATTTATCCAGGTGACTCACCTGGTGTTCCAGTACCTCAAGATGCTTCAGATCCTTGGACCTCACAGAAGGCACTAACATAAGCACACACATTTACACTTATGTACATGGATACCAAAACTAGTGATGGGAAAATGAAGCTTCATGAAGCACTTGCAATGTTCTTTTTACTCCTCTAGATGATGCTCTTGGTTTAAATATTAAGTTTTAGTGCAATGGAAATTGATTGAATTTTCAAACAGAGAGTGCCATCTAGAGGAGTCAAAAAGTATCACAAGTGCTTCATGAAGCTTTATTTGTCGCTAACCGAGATATTTGACCGTTCTTGTTCAGGAAGGGGCAACATTTACAATAAAAAATTTTAACAAACGTAAAACGATTTAAGCTAAACTACCTCTACACTTCATCCTGATGCATTCACTGCCACGTGTTTTTTTTGCAGTTTCTCGCTCTTCCGTCTTTAAGTTCAGCCAGACCGTTCTAAATGAATGTTTTTCTCGTCACACATTCAGGATATACGAAGAGATTCAGAAGATCGAGGCCAACGAGTTTCGCTATCAGGAGGCGGTAGGAGCATCCCGGGTCATTCCGGCACCGCCTGCTCTGCGTCATCCTGTAAACGATTCCATTCCCTTTTCAGAGTGACCCGATAGAAAATGTGGAGGACATCTGTGAGAACATGCAGCTGTTCCCCAAGGAGGATTTGTTGACGGGAGACCAGCTGATGTTTGACTACAGTCACGAGGTGGCCAGCTTTGCATTCTTTTTCGATTTTTTTTTTTTGCACACTGAAATGTAGGAGACGTACTGGCATGCTTCAGGTGGTAGAGCGGTCGTTTCCCAATCCCAAGGTTGGCTTGATCATGAGCATGTGTGACCGTACCGACGTGCCCTTGAACAAAATACCGAACCCGCTAGTTGCTCCTGATGCTGCATCAGTCAATGAGGAGACGGCGTTAACGGGTTTTGAATACCTGGGAGGTGGAAAAGTGCCATACAAGTAAAAGCCCATTTTCGATTTAAGGAACACATATTTGAACGCAAACTGTAGAGCAACTCTTGACAATGTAACTATAATCACAGGTGGGGTGTGCCATAGTTAGAATTTGGACAATTCTCGTACCGGCTCCTCAATTCTGTTTTTAATGATTATTATTTATTGTATTCATTCAAACCCAAAAACGTATAAATACGTTTTTTTTTTGTTTTTTTTTGTTTTTTAATTAAATACTCTGTCCTTCACTTCCTAAAACATATTTATGCATTTTTGGGTTATTTTTTTATGCTAGAGCATACAGAAGGCCTTGATACAGCTTCTGACATGAAGAGGTCGCTTAAAGCAATGGTAGTTATTACCAAAAAAAAACGCCAGCAGGTGGCATCAGAGTATAAAAGATCAACCAGGGCCATGTTGCAGCAAGCTCTTTTTGCCACTGTTTTCAACAGATTTGTGAATAATGATGGAACTTAGCTATATTCTAATGTTATTTGCTGCAAAATAGAAACCGATAGAAATATATGTTTTCTTCCTGATGAAAGAAGAGACTCGCAATCTTTCTTTCGGTAGGTTCCATGTTTTTATAGCTATAGAACAGAATAGCTTGTGGACCTTGCAAAATCAGTCAAAATCCAGTAAAACAGCCGGGAGCGAAGGGGGTTGCTTCAGTGAAAATTGCTGGAGTGTTATTTTTTCTGGTCTATATCGTATGATTTTTTTTTAATTTCAGAACTATTTAACATTTGTGAACTTGAGTGAGTTTCTCAAAAGGCTATAGTTATATTAGGAGCAAATTTAAAGAATAAATATGCAATTGATCTGAATGCAAACTCTAAAAGTATCTGCTTAAGAAAAGAACATTTCAATTCTTATAGTCAACATCAGTCAAAATCGTTACGCTCACGCCACAACATGGCAGACAACTTATACCATCCACAATCATGGTTTCATGAAAAAAAATGCGCGCATATCCACAACCTTACTCCGCAAATTATACTCTACATTGACGTGTTTGATTTGTGTTATGAAGTAACAGTTTCATTGTTTTCCCACCCCTGCTCGAGTCTGTCAGTCATTTCTTTGTCTGTTTGTGTTGCGCAGATTGCTTTGTTTGGAAAGTGAGATGGAAGCTTTGCACTTGAACCCCCACCCTTCCTCTGTGAGATTGTTCCTGCATAAAGAAACACATTTGGACACTGACAGAAGGAAATGTGTTCCGTGCGTGCGCGTGCGTGCGTGCGTGCGTGCAGGTGATTGGCGCAGCGCTGTCCCTGCTCACCCCCGAGAAAGCCAACCTGATGCTGTTGTCGCCAGAACACGAGGGCCGCTGTCCCCTCAGGGAGAAGTGGTTTGGAACACAATACAGCGTGGAGGGTGAGGAAGCGTGCGTTTTGGATTTTTGTTTGTTTATCGTTTTGACTCTATTTTTTTTAACCCTGGAGAACCCAAGAACCCTTTTCTTCTTTGGAAAATTATGAATTATACATTAAATGGCTGCTACAAGTTCACTGAACACCAAAATATGTTTTTTCAATTTGAACCCTTTTTTTTTTAACTAGCTCAGAGTTGCTAATTTATCAAAATATATATATAAAACATACTCCTTAGGCATTCTGCAACATGATATGAAATAGATTGACAAAAAAAACACAATTTTACCATCTGATGGTTTTGTTTGGATTGATTTCCAGCTCAACAAAACAACATGTTTGTTGCCAGCCATCTTGTCACCACCGCTCTGGCTCGTGTAAGTGCAATATTCATCCACTAGATGGCCCCATGCAGGGGTCAGAAGTGGCACTCTGGACTTTTGAAGTTAAATTTGTAAAAAAATAAATTAAAAAAAAAGGTCTTTGTTATTTGAGTAGCAGAATTTATAGGGGTCAAATTTGACCCCGTGGGTTCTCCAGGGTTTTAATTGAGTTACGGTAATTGCAATTGTTTTTAGAGCAATTTTCCCCCCCGAAAATGCAAATTAGTTTTAGTTATTTCGTGAGCGTTTGTTAACTATAATGACCTTGATGTGTGTGTGTGTGTGTGTGTGTGTGTCTTTTCCTCCTTCCCCGCAGCAACGTTCACCCCAGAGTAAAGCACTCAAGCCATTTGTCTCTGTCCCTTCAATGACATTATATTGTGATTACAAACAAAAAAGCCTCACACAGCGTCGTCTCGCTTTTGACAAATGGACCCACAAGTAGCCTCCTGTGACGCTAGTAGATGACGTTTTTTTTTATTTCATTCAGACACGAGAAAAATACGCCTGACATTTGTGCCTTCCCTGTTCGCAGACATCCAACCGGAGTGGATGGCGCGCTGGCTGGGAAATTTGGAGCTGAGCAGCGAGCTTTTCCTACCTGCAGAGAACAGGTTCATTGGTGGGTGACGCTCAAAAATGCTCACTTTTATCGCTACAAATGAAGCCATTTCTGGAGAAATGGCGTGCGAATGCTGAAATGTTGAATGGAAAACGATAGAAGTGTGGAATCATATTAAATTATGTTGAATGCTAATACAGTATTTGGGATGACGTTAAATGATATTGAAAGATATAGAACAACCTTAAATAGTAGAGATAGAAATGCATGGATTGAATATTGGTGAAAATGTGAAAAATGTGGATTTTTTTGTATATGTTCACAAGGTGAAATGAATGAGCTGAAAGATTTAAATTTCAAATGGGAACTGTTTGAATCTGTTATGTTGAATGTGCTATTGAAAATAAATGGTAAATAATATGTAATTGGTAGGTTAGGTAGTCCTACCCTTAACCCAAGCTCCTACCCTAAGAAATGTTGGGGGTAAAATATTTAAGAGGAAAAATGTGAAATTTGAAGATGAATCCCGAGATGAATTGAATGAGCTGAACACTTTGAATTTTGAATGGGAGTGCATTTTTTTTTTAAATGTCTCATTTGAAATGAATGGAGACTTTTGGGGGGAAACAAAATGTTGAATTGTGGGGAAATGGGGACATGTAGGAATGAGAAAAATAATAGCCCATGAAGCGTAAATTTTTGGAACATGTTGAAGTTGGAATGGTTTGAATCGCTCGAGAAATGTAGAAGTAGTTGACGGACAATAAAAAGATATGATAATAAAAACAAAAGTAGGCATTCACACAATAACAACGACGGTAAACACAATAAAACAATGCAGGAACTCACAACAGGGATGTGATTTTTCTGCTAATTCGCGGAATTCCGCTTTTTTTATCTCCCCCCAAAAAAAAAAATTCGATTTTTTTTTTTTTTTTTTTTAGTAGTTCATTGTGTATGCACATGACTCCGACAGATAACATCTTCTGCTATAACAAAGACATTTGTGGTATGCTCTAATATGAGTTACTTTTCATTTGGTCATGATACAATTATTTGTTCATGAAATTTGAACTCTTCAACATTATTTATGTGTTAACTTAGTAATCACATTAGTTAGATATGATGATATTCTCAGTGATAGTTTTTAAAAGCAAAGACAGTCCAATGTTTTTGAATGTGACTGATTTTGAGTTGACTAAAACTGCCATTTTATATGGGATAGTTCAATATACATTGAAAATTTATGCTGTTGTTTTGTCTATTTCTTTGTCATGTGAGTGCATTGAAAGTACTTAAAAACACGGAAAACCCATGAGCTCCGGGGGGTTTCGCCCCCCTTGTCCCCCCACCAGGGCACTGCCCTGGACCTAGCTGGGTGCCAGCGGCCCCCAGACCCCCGGCTAAATTTTCAGATTTGGTCAAATCACATCCCTGTCACAAGATATAACATCAAACCAGTGACATTTCGTGTTTGGCAATTTTCTAATATGAATAAGCTACGCTGTTAGAAGATCTGGTTATGATATGGTTTAGGCTTCGTCATTAAATTTGCATTTTTTTTAATATTCGTTTCCTGCTTTATTGACTGTGAGAGAGGGCGATCCGTTGATAGTAGTGACACTCCTGAATGTTACATTTGTGTTTGACACCGACAGAGGTAAGAAAGAAAAATGGGGTTTTCTGGAACATTCCGCAGCAGTTTGCGTGTCGGGTCGCAACCGGCACAGCGCAATGAATCAACATTTTGTCGCCGCGGTGTAGCCTGAGCGCCGGCGCCGACCACCTCCATCACCCCTTTATGACCGCAGTGTTCTCAACAAGGTTCAACTTAGACGCTTTGGGGGGGAGATTGACCCATTTTGGACAACAAATGCTACATGCAAAATATGTAACGCAGAGTATTTTCTCTGAGGAGTCGGCCATTTCTACGGCAAGTACCGGGTTTGAGCAATAGCGTTCAGTCTGTCATTGTGACATTCCCTAGTTAATAATCAGGGCTCTAATAGAGTTGTTATTGCTGCGGCTTTAATTGGTGAAGTTATCTTTTATGCTACTAAGCTCCAATTCAATTGCCTGCCGTGCTAATAACACAGGAAGGATATTAGCATTCATCCCTTCTCCGTTATCGCTGATATAATTCCAGCATAATTATGCTTCTGTCTTTCAACTTCTTCTTTTTTTTTTACATTGAAACAGTTTTTCTAAGAAACAAGCTCAGTTTACATATGCGTTTCCTTTTTTTTTTTTTTCTTTTTTTTTTTTTAAAGTCTGCTTTATGCTTTATTTTGCTTGACACTTGTTGAAAATGTCTAAAATAATTTACGTACTTTGCAAAGCGCCGGCCATGCTGGTGCCTTTCCCAGCTCTCTTTGGGCATCTAAGAGCAAATTATTTTCCTCCAATTCCAATATTTTACTCCAGTAAATATTTGTTACAATATTTATAATAACATTGTAGTAGAAAAATGTGATTAAATCGCGATTAATCTTGATTAATTACAGAATATTTTTGTGATTAATTAATTAAAACAATTTAATTATTTTACAGCACTAATTTAACCACTATTGTACTGACAACTTGGTAAGCCATTTCTTGGTAGCTATAACTTATCAATATGGGTCGTTTTTACCCTTTGTCGGTGAAATCCTCAAGCCAGTGCGCTGCATATGAACTTCCCAGCATTGGCTAGCGAGTTCACCCAGTTTGGGTTATTTTTAACCCATCAGTTTTAAGAATGTAAATGTGGTGTCCATGAAACCATAACTAAATCACCAAATGGAGACACTTTTCTTTTTCTTTTCTTTTTAAGCCTCCAACTTCACCCTGAAGCCTTCAGACTGCCCGGACACGGAGTTCCCCGTGTGCATCACCAACAGCGACAAAGGCTGCCTATGGTACAAGAAGGATCACAAATTCAAAACACTCAAAGGTGTGTTTAAGTCATCACTCTTAACTCTTTGACTGCCAAAAACGTTAAATAACGTTTAGTAAAATCCTATGGAGGAGTGCCAAAGACGTTAAAAGACGTTTTTTTCAAAACAGAGGTGAAACTAACCATTTTCTATTGTTGATTACTGAAAAACGGAATAAGGTAGAAACAAACTTTTTTTTCTGATGAAAGATGAGAGTCCAATCTTTCATTTGGTAGTATGTGTGTTTCCATAGTCCAAACACATAATTTTCTGTGGACCTTGAAAGATCAGTCAAAAATGCTTAAATCGGCTGGCACCCACGGCATCCCTTTTCTGAAAACATCTGGCAGTCAAAGAGTTAAAGATGGCCATTTGACAAAATTCCATGATGAGGCAAAAGTGGATTTTGACCACAATTATTATTATCTTCCGTCTGCAGCCTACATCAGATTTCACCTCATCTCGCCTGTAATCCAGCAGTCTGCTCAGAAGTAAGTGCAGCCGCCTTCACTTGAAGACATTTGCGCCGCCGCCGCCGCCGCCTCTCGTCCCTGTACTGCCGCACGCATCGCTTGCTCCCTTCCCTGCGTTGCAGCGTGGTGCTGTTGGACCTGCTGGTCAACATCCTGGGCCACAATCTGGCCGAGCCCGCCTATGAGGCCGAGGTGGCCCAGCTGGAGTATAAACTGGTGGCGGGCGAGCACGGGGTCGTCATCAAGGTCAAAGGATTTGACGACAAGCTGCCCGTGAGTCAGTGAAGCGAGTGGCAATTTTCACATATTTCATCCATATTTAAAATGGCATTTTGGTCATACAAGCGACAATGAATAAGAAGCGCTGTTGAAAAATTGTTGCCCCCTCCATCATTTAAGTTACCCATCGCTAAGTCTAATATTAGAGGTGAAACTCTAAAAACAGTATTGAGATAAAAACTTCTTTTTTTTTTTCAAATTGGGTCAAAAGGGATCAACCCAACTGCTTGGGTTAACTCTTTAAACCAATAAGTGTAACCAATAATATGCATGCAAAACAGCCCAAGAAAATTGTTTAAAAATGTTTTTGGCCAAAAGGAATAGACCACTAAACAACCCATAAATTTATATAGTTTAGTTTAGTTTTTTTCATTTTTGGTTGTCAAAATGAAAAAAATCGGATTGTGAATAAATAAATAATTGGAATGATAATAAAAAAAATTAAAAAAATTTTTTAACAACTCCAAACTTGTTTGTTTTGCTTGTTTGTTTGTTTTTTATTTTCTTTTTTTTTTGGGGGGGGGGGTTCAAAATCAATAGCCAACACAGCAACCCAAAAAATCTGATTGTTTTGTTAAATAAATAAATACATAATAAAAAAAATATATATAATCATAATAATAATAATAAATGAAAACGACAACCCTAAACTTGTTTTTGTCCTTTTTCTCCACAAAACAATTAGCCTTTTGACCCAATAACCCAAAAAGTTGAGGTGGTCCCAAACAATTGAGTTTTTAAGTAAAATAAATAAAAATTGGGTTGTTTTGTGGATTATTATTATTGACCCAACTTCTAGTTTAAATAACACAAAACATTAGCCCTGTCCAAAATAAATGGGTTGTTTTGTGGGTTAGTCACTTGACCAAACTTTTTGTTTTAAACATAAACCAAAATGTTGGGCTGGTCACTTTTTGACCCAATTTGGGTTATTTTTGACCCAACTGTTTTCACAGTGAATGGTGATGCTGGTGAGTGTTTACCACAATGTACTTTTTCCACCTGGCTTTCCTCAACCTCCGTAGCTGCTGTTCCGCCTGATCATCGACCACCTGGCTAACTTCAAGGCCCCTCCGGATGTCTTCAGCATGTTCTCGGAGCAGCTGAAGAAAACCTACTTCAACATCCTCATCAAGCCTGCCAAGCTTAACAAGTGGGTGCTTTACACGTTCGATCCTTTGCCGCCCCCTGGTGGCCACAACATCTCACAAAGATTTCCTCTTGTTTTCAGGGATGTGCGCTTGTTGATCTTGGAGCACGGCCGCTGGTCCATGGTGGAGAAGTACCAGGCGCTCGTGGCCGGCCTGAGCAGCGACCAGCTGACGGACTTCGCCCGTAGGTTCAAGGCCGAGCTGTACGTTGAGGGTTTGGTGCAGGGCAACTTTAGCAGTGAAGTGAGTGTCACACCTTCTGTTTTATTTTTGTTAATGGAAGACAAAAAAAAAGGAACTGAAGAAAAAAATTGCATCCTTGAAGAGATTGTTCTGGATATTTGTTCCTTGGTGCTTATCCACGTTTGTGTTTGCGCCGCAGGGGTCGCGAGGCTTCCTACAGTATGTGATAGAGTGAGTGAGCTGCACACACACTCCCTAATGACCACTTCAATACAAACGCCGCACTCAATGTCATTTGCATTCGCCGCACATGAGGAATCCATCACCATCTCCCCTTTCCTCTTCAACACTTTCATACCTCCTCCCTCGCCATAGCAAGCTGCAGTTCTCCAAGCTGCCAGTGGAGGTGCCAGTGATGTTCCGAGTGGTTGAGTTGCCGAGGCAGCGTCACGTCTGTA
This sequence comes from Vanacampus margaritifer, assembly GCF_051991255.1. Classification (NCBI taxonomy): domain Eukaryota; kingdom Metazoa; phylum Chordata; class Actinopteri; order Syngnathiformes; family Syngnathidae; genus Vanacampus; species Vanacampus margaritifer. The sequence continues at coordinate 64,526,235 of NC_135432.1, forward strand.
AAGTTAAGTCTCTGAACAAAGGAGACGCTAACTCCGAGGTCACAGTCTACTACCAGGTACACAAAAATACTGATAAGTCCAATTGTTTATACAGTGGAGGCTGGAGACTTTGGGGTGTATAATTGACATTGGGGTAAAAATAAAAATAAACCTAAAAAAAACTGCTGAAAAAAACGAATATTTTTTTTTTAATTGGGGGGGAAAAAATCTCAGAGTATACAAAGTGACATGTGCCAAACCGTGAATATTTGGGGTTCTGTTGTGTATGTATATCATATTTATTTTTTAGTATATCAATATTATTGTTCACTAACATATAACTGACTTTATGGAATTTCCCCCTTAAGATGAAATGCCATTCATCTGTTCCAGCCCCATTAAAAGACCAAAAATGTTTGTTTCTAATTAAGAAGAATAGCACTGGATTGTAAAATGGAAACAAAAAAAAAACTTAAAAAAAAAAAAAGAGAAGTAAATATAAAGAAATAAACGGTAATTTTCTTTCTCAAAATATTCCAACTTTATATTTAATTGTCATCTTTTTTTCCACATGCATTCTTTAAAATATATTCACCTTTTTATTCCAATTATTATTATTTTTTCTCAAACCATTGTTTAACATTAAACTGTGAGGATCTTCCTTTTTTCAAACCGACAATTTTGTCCACGTGTGTACTTCTTAGCACGTATTTGATAGCAGAGGCAGGTAAAAAAAATAATCGTATGTTTGCCCAAATGTTTTCACAATTAAACACATCTATCAAGCCCCACTTCATAATGATTTAGTGAAGCAGATCTCTCAAATATGATGAAAGCGGCCTTGAGTTAAAGATGCCGTCTGCTTGAGAATAATATTAATAATCTGTTTGATATGTGATAGTCTGGATCCAAAGACTTGAGGGAGCACACGCTGGTGGAACTCTTAGTGGTGAGTCAAATTCGTATTATTGTTTCATAATCTAAGTGCCTTTTTGAATGGTCAAAATTAGACCTTTGGGAAATTAAATTACATTTTGCATGTGCAGCTATGATGGCTAAGAACAAAAAATGGCCAGCAGTTAAAGCGCTACTTATTGCTCGTATTGTTTTCTTTCAGGTGCTTATGGAGGAGCCTTGTTTTGACTTCCTTCGCACCAAAGAGACTCTGGGGTGGGTCCCTTATGTTGTATGCATGACATTCAATGCGTCTCTCAGCGTCCTTACGTTCTTTTATTTATTTATTTATTTTTATTTATTTATTTATTTTACGTGCAGGTACCACGTCTATCCCGCCTGCAGAAACACTTCGGGCATTATCGGTTTCTCCATCACAGTGCAAACGCAAGCCTCCAAGTTCAAGTGAGTCCGCAGCACATTGGTAGAAAAAAAATATAATACTGTAAATGAGATTATCTGTCTATACTGTATATGTTTATATAGAGATTTATAGTAAAAAAAAAATGTTGTCATAAAATTCATCTTTTTTCTCTTTTTTTAACTCAAAATATAGCAATGTTATTTTGAAAAAAAAAAATCTTGTTAAAATGTTTTTTTCCCCTCAAATTCCCTTTTTTTTTTCAGAAAACTCCAAATTCTTAATAGATTATATTAATTAATAATTTCATCACATGGGTAGAAATGAAAGATCTGTTTAACTCATTTTTTTAGCATCCTGAAGAGATGTTTAAGGCACAAAAAAAAAGTATATTATTTTAAGAGGGTGGTGAAATACAACTTCATCTCATAAAAGTATGACTTCCTCCATCTAAAATTTGTTTTTGTTTTTTTCCCTCACGTTCCAATTTTATTTTCATAAAATGATATTTTTGTTCCTCAAACATGTTTATAATCAAACTACAATAGAACTTTATTTTTGTATTATGTCTGGGAAAAAAAAAGCCAATTCGTGACCAATGTGCTCACAGCACAGAGCTGGCCGACTTGAAAATTGAAGAGTTCCTGGCTTCGTTTGGCGAGACGCTTGGCGCGCTGACTGACCAGGCCTTCAATGCCCAGGTGTGTGTGTGCGTGTGTGTGCGTGTGTGCGTGCGTGCGTGCGTGTGCATAAATCAGAATAGAATGAATCCTCGAATAAATCTAAGGCCCCGTCCAGACAAAAGCCTGTTTCAATGTATCCGCACAAGTTTCTTACCGTTTGGGCAGTTTGTCCACACGGCGGCGCTGTTTCGGAGCGTGAAACCGATCTTTTGGAACCGGGCTCCAGAATGGAAAGGTTTCGAAACGCGTTCCAATGTGGACACCGCAGCGCAATGACGACGCATTGTCGTAGTTTGATGACGTTATGCTCCCAATTCTTGCGTGACTGCGAGCGAGCCGCCAGTCTGTCAGCAATGGCGGATAGCCGTGTCGTAGGTGTTTTGCGCGACCTCTTTGGCTTTTACAGCAAAATATTTTGCGTGATGTTGTTGTACTTGAATCACCCGCCATTGTCACTTCTCCTGTGGTCGTCTCACTGATCTTTATATACTACTGGATAGCCGATACACGCCCGTCCGTGCAAGCCGTTGAAGCCACAGGGCGGCCATCTTACTCCTCCCATCTCGCGAGCAGACTACTGTATAAACGATACGTATATATATATATATATATATATATATATATATATATATATATATATATATATATATATGTGTGTGTATGTGTGTTTCTTTCTGTGCGTGTTTTGCAGGTGAGCACTCTGATGAAGCTGAAGGAGTGTGACGACACACACCTGGGCGAGGAGGTGGACAGAAATTGGAGCGAGGTGGTCACACAGAAATACATGTTTGACCGACTCAACAGAGAGGTAACACACACACACGCACACACTTTTAAATGGGTTGCTTTACGCACATAGGGGAGCGTCTTTTAAGATTTTTCTCAATTAATTAATTCTTTTTTTCTCTCAACACGTTATATCTTCTCAACTCAATTATATCTATGGAGCACTTTAAAAATAACAAGATGCTGCACACCCCTATGATATTGTTTCCCTTAAGCGACGACGACATTATTCACATGAGATTCTTCCCCCCTCTATATTCAGATCAAGGTCTTGAAGCAGATGAGCCGCGGCGAGCTGCTGTCCTGGTACCGCGACCATCGAGGACCCAACAGCCGCAAACTCAGCGTTCACGTAAGACACTTTTCCGCGTCCTCGCCGCTCGCTGGGCGCTCGGCAATTTGGAGCTAATAGCAAACATCTCAGATTGCACAAGAATCTGATTACAGAGTTCATTCGTTTTTTTTTTGTTTTTTTTTTATTAAAAATATATCAATGACATCATTGGCAAAACCTGATCACTAATAATTGCTCAAATCTATTCATCGCCCAGCTCTACCGTTTATGGAGGACCAAAGCTGCCAAAATAAAAAATAAATGAATGAATAAAAGTGAAATTAAAAACAGATAAAAAATATAATTCACAAATTTTATACAAAAGAATAAATATAAACTACAATAAAAAGAACTAAATATTTATATATAATTAAATAAATAAATAAAAGTAAAAATAAATACTTTTTTTTTTAATGAGAATAAAAAAATATATGAATCAATGTGGAAATAAATACAAAAATAAATATATAAATAGAATTAAATATCAATCAATACATTAAAAACGCTCTACTCGCACGTTTATTTATTTCATGCTGCAGACACTTTGTCAGGAAATTTTATTCAAATTGAGGGGGCGGTCCTAAACGTGTCTTGGGTTGGACTCCGCCGTTGCAAACTGCCTTTCAATGGTCGAGTGAGCGGGTCAGCGAATAAGGAAGTCTCGCAGGCTTGCATGGAGAAAGAACTCCAGCAATGGACGACTATCTTGTCCACTTAGGACCGCCCCCTTATTTGAATAACATTTCATCCTGACAGAGCAGCATGAAATAAACAAATATGAGAGCAGAGCGTTTTTATATATTGATATTTGATTCTATTGATATATTTATTTTATCCATTTATTTTTATTATTTTTTTTAAATATTTTTTTTAATTTCTGTATTTATTTTTAATTTGATTTATGTATTTAAGGACATATATATATATATATATACATATATATATATATATATGTATATATATATATATATATATATATATATATATTGTTGTTTTTATTTCCATTTATATATTTTTTTATTTAATTTTGGAATTATATTTTTTATATCCATTTTTATTTTCACTTGTATGTATTTATTTATTTATTTTTGGCAGTTTTGGTGCTCCATAACCGTCCCTTCCTCCGGACAGGTGGTGGGCTTTGGCGTTGAGGAGGGCGATGATGACCACAAAGACGACGAGGGTGGAGGACTCCCCGCCCAGGGCGAGGGCTCCGGCGGCTCGGCTTACGGCGAAGTGTCCAGGCTCACCTTCCTGGCGCCCTCGCCCAAGATGGTGGGCGTCACCGCCATCATGGACATCACCGCGTTCATTCGAGAGCTGTCCCTCTTCCCCTAACTGCGGTTACGAGTCAGCTGAGCTGCTTTTTGCTGTGGAATGAAGCGTGTGGATGAATATTTTCAGTGATGAGTGAAGTAGCGTGACTTAATAAAATAATGACTTTTTGCACTTTGAACCAGCACTTGATGTTTCCTCATGGGGGAGAGGAGTTGTGAGTGTCCACGCACTGGGGTGTATTATCTAGCTTTTATTCCCTCGCAGTGATCATCCTCCACCCACCTTTAACATTGCTGTCACAGGTAAGTGTCAAATGACAGAGCGGCATACAAGCAAGATTTTTCTCGTTACACTCGATGTTGATTTAATATTGTGTAAGTATTCAACCACTAGGTGGCACCCTGTAGCTGTAACAGACAACCCAGGCGATCATTTAGCTCCAGAATGATTTTCATTGCACCCTACACGGATTCCAAATGACATTTTAACGGTAAAAGAAAATAATAGCTATTTTTCCATGCCATTTTTCATTCGAATTTACTGCTGCCCCTTGACTATTAAAGTTGTATTGACATTTCTGAGCCTACGTCACAAGTAAAAATGGCGGTCTTATGCTGCATTCGAGGGAGGTTTGAAGTCGAATTTATCCCACTCGGAGTAGTAACGCCCTCAAAGCGTTCGAGGTAAATGTAAACAAAATGGCTGATTCCGAAAAATTTGAAAGTTCTGGTTAGCGCAGTCATTCCAAATCACGTTGTGTCACGTGAACATAATTCTGGTTCACATTTGCCTCGAACGCTTTGAGATCAGAAATGAGACACACCGAGTGGGATGATCCGATTTCCTACTTTCTACGAATGCAGCATTTTCTCGGTGAAATGACGGTTTGCGAAAAAGCCGTCAAAATCATTAGACTTTGGACCATTGTAATTTGATTTGCGATGATTATTTTGATTTCAATATGTGATAAAAATGTTGTTTGACTATCATTGATAATAATTTAGTTTGTATGATAGTCACAGGCAACAATACGCCGTGGAAATGAAGCGTTGCATTGCGGAATTATCAGAAATGGCCGGATGTTCGGAATTGTCAATTTCATATTGGTGACATTAGTCATATTTTGCGTCCGTATGTTTCATATGATCCACTATTCGACTGATTTCAATGACAACCACAGATATGCTGATCACACGCTGAACGTCTCACTTCCGTTCCAGCGGCTTCCTCCTAACACCGCCCCGCCGGGACCGCACCGAATACATAACCGAGCGTCCACCAGTACTACTACCAGCACCACCACCGGGGAGCGGGGCGCGTGGACGCAGCCATGCCGACGAGGAGCGACTCTCAGCCGGCCTGCCGCCGCCTCGTCTCCCGCTGGTCACGGAGGAAGACTCCCCGAGGTTTTCCACAGGTCCTCGCCGGCTCCTGGCACTGAAGCAGCGGACAAGAAGATGATGTCGTGCGGGCGGGTAATGACGTGATGGTTCCGGTTCTTTTTGCGCGATCTTGCGAGGAGAAACAGGTTGCAGAGATTTTGCGTGAAAAGGTAAGAAATGAGTTTTTGCGCATTCCGAACAACGAGGCCATTCAGTGATGTAACGTGCGTTAAAATGAAGTTAAGTGCACGTTTTACCATCTGGCAGTCATCAGATTTTCAACTCTGCGTTTATAGGAGGCGTCTTTACTGTAAAGTAACATTTGAAGTGGATTCCATTCTTTTTATTCATTATCAGGCATACCTTTATTATTTAAAAAAAATGTTTCACTATAGGAAAAACCATACAGAATAATAATTTAGCTGTGTATATTGTGAAGGAAGTGCTGAAAATTGAACAACCATTCAAAAAGGGTACATTTCGTCATACAGTTGACGACGGAGTTTATTCACTCAAGTGCAGAGAGTACCAGGCGCGTGTACGCATTCTTAAACGTGGCCCACCGAGCGTGCATACGTCGTCAAGTGTGTAAATTGTCAAGCAGAAGCACATTAAAGCACTCATCCAGCACGCAGCCCTCGTTCTTCCACGAGACTTTCAAAATCATCCACACTTTTAAAGCAGCCACATTCTCACCATTGCGGTCTTCTTCTTCTCCTTCTTCCGTCTAAATTGGCCCCCTGATGGAAAAATATTGTCGGCGGGAACGCCACGTGAATAATTGAGACCTGCAGGGCTTTAAAATTGCAAAGCAGGCAGCCGTGATTTCCCGCTTGTCGTCTTCCTATCATGATTTAAGAATGGCGAGATCCTCTCGCCCTCTTGTAGAAGAACTGAATATGAAAATGCTACGTAAACTCAATTGATCGCATTTTATTCCAAAGCAGACAGATGTCAAGCGTTGTCCATTTTTACAGTATATGGAAACTGCAAAGCAGATTGAAAATAATAAATCGTCCAAATTGATCGGGTTTGTCTTTCAAACAACGGAACCGCTTGTAGTCCAGCGCAAGCTAGCTAAAAACTAGATGACAACCATGTTAGCTAACTATCTAGTTTAAAAATAGAGTGCTAGTTTGTAAGGAAAGTTTTATTTTTAGATTTTTTTCTTTAGTTAGTTGAAACTAGAGCAAGCTTTAATTAGTTTAGACGAAATGACTTATTTACTGTATTAGCTAGAGATCCTTATAAGTAACAACTAAATGGCTCATTTGTTAGCTACTTAGCCTTATGTTGTTCAAACCAAATGGCTAATTATGTTGGCTTAATAAGTTAGCTACTTAATTAGTTAGTTAGTTAAAACTAGATGCCTATTTTGATAGCTCACTAGCTTTACTGTCTTTTTTTTTTTTGGTATGTATTTAAAGTGCTAAAGTTAAGTTGATAGCTGGTCATAATAAGCTGACCAGTTTGGAATGAACTTCCCTTACTTATTAAAACCAGACAGCCGTTTCGTTAGTTCACCAACCTTACTTCGTTGCGTCCAATACGACTTATTCTTCTGTCTCCAAAGTGCTTTTCTGCTGCTCAGCTGGTTGCTAGGCAACCAGACGATGGAGACAAGCCACTACATCACCGCTGCGTACCCGATGCAAAACAAAAAAGCGGGCCTGCCTCGCATCGTCCACATCAAATGTCTATTCAAACGCTGTCCCATTTTGTCGCTTTTTGCGTGCGCGCGTCCACGTGTACGTTTTTCTCTCTCGGAGCGCTAATGAAAGAAAGAAAAAAAAAACCGATGACACGTCTATAGAGAGGCAGGCAGGCTAAAAATAGTGGAGTGGAAGGAGAGCGTGAAACCTCCACACCTCCATAATTCCAACACTGTGACATCATCTACACTCACCACACTACAACATTTTAGCACCGGATGTAAAATGAGCACAAGCAATTAGCCACTTAGCTCAAATTAGCCACGTAGGTTGGATATAAAAGTCTGCACACCCTTGATCAAATCTCAGTTTTTTTTTTGTGAAGCAAAATAAGAGACAAGATCAATTGTTTCAAAACATTTACCACTGTTAATGTGATAAGGCTGCCCAATTATGAAGAAAATATTAATCACGATTATTTTTGGTAATAGTTAAAATCGCGATTAGGACGATCATTTGATTTTTTGGTACAAAACAAGAAAATGTTTAAACATGTAAAAAAATAAATAAAAATTAAGACAAATACGATTATTTCAAACACTATAATGATGCAAGTTCCTTTAGGATGAAACAAAAAAATATTAAATTATTTATTTTTAAAAAATTTGAAAAGGGGCAACTGCATCAATTTAAACAACTCAAAATGATTATTAATTTAAAATAAAAAAAAGACGACTTTGTAATAATTGAAATTGTAATTGAACAGCCCTCTAACCTGTAGAACTCAAATGAACAAAAAAAATGAAAATCTTTTCAAGAAGGAAAGTAAAAATAAACGGAGATGATGATGTCATTGCGCAAAATGAACCAATCGCTTTCAAACTCATGTTAATTGGGAGTCAGCAGACACCTGATTAACCCCGAATGAAATTCAGATGTTCTAGGAGGATTTTCCTGCTATTTTTGTCCTCACACCTATTAGCCACCAATAATAATTAAAAAAAAAATTTTAAGAGTAAAAACCTGCCAATTCCAGTGTGCGTGTGTGCAGACTTTTTATCTTTTGTTTCTCATGCCCTGATTGTGTTGCATGTAATTCAGAGCGGCCCCTTCGGCGTCGGTGCAATACGTCACAGCGGCTTCATAATTACTGCATCAAGGTTTGAGCTCTTATCTTGCCACACAAGAAGAAGAAGAAGAAGAAGAAGAAGAAGAAGAAGAGGCTCACTATCGCCTTTAACCGCATTAACGTGGAATGCTCTATTTATAATTTAGTAGACTGATGTAATGGAGGAGTATCCCACACACACACCAATGCCACGGTTGTTATAGTTAACTGAAACGGACTGAATAACTTTCTTGAAAAAAAAAAAAACAGGACCAAAATCAAGTAAATAAAAATGCTTGAAAAAATAAAACTGACTGAAATTACGCCTCATGTTTTGAAAACAAAACGAAAAATTAAGAGTCGAAATGTCCTTGGTTTTCATCTTTGTCAATTAATATCATGCATGAGCGCTCAGGGTTCATTTGAAATGATTTATTTAACTCATTCACTGCCATTGACGACTGTAGACGTCAGAAATTCGTGTGAACTATTTCTATTAGTCTAACAATTTTTCATTTCATTTCATTTTTTATGAAAACCTATATTTTTTATTGTACATTAATAACATATAAAATGATCATGCGATTAATTATGATTAAACGCCCCTTTTTTTTTTTTTAATTAGGCCCATTCGCGATTAATTTTTTAAAATTGTAATTAATCACATGACTTCACTAGTTAACTTACGATTAATCACAAATTTTATATCTGTTCTAAATTAAAAATAAAAAAAATTCTAGGTTTTCATACTCTTGTTAGCAAAAGTGGATTTTTTTTAAACTAATAGAAATAGTTCAAATGAATTTTTGACGTCGAGAGCCGTCAATGGCAGTCAATGAGTTAATATTGCTGTACATCCAAACACAAGAAGGTCAAACAGTTGAGTGAGAATTGGAGTTTACTTTATTACACAATACTCTGTGATCTTATTTTTTTTTTATCTTGCACTTGAAAAATACTCCACATACTAAAAAAAAAAAAACTAAAACTAAAACTAAAACCAAGCATTTTCGAAAAAAAATAAAACAAATTTGCTCCAAAGACTAATTAAAACTAAATGAATAAAAAAAAAAGGCAAAGCGAAATAAATACTAACTCTAATGAAAAATCCAGAATTATTGATACATATTACACGCTACACTTCCCCCCCAAAATTGTCTCCTCAAGCAAGTAGGCCTGAGTCTTCATCAAAATCAGGTTTTATACCAACAAACTATACATTTAACTTATTATTTACGTTATTTAAGACGGAAGAGAAAAAAAAAAAAGAACTGAAAGAGGCTGCAGTAAAGGCCTGGAAAAGCATTTCAAAGTTGTACGGTAAATACTTGTTGTCTTGTGTTGCGCAGGGTTTGATGGAGATCCGGTCGAATGTCAGCGGGAACCATCGTGATAGCAGGAGGAATTCTTGCCGGCGTCATCCTACTGTGCATCGTCGCCGTCCTCTGTTACTGCCGACTGCAGGTAAAAGCGCAGATGAAGCCCACGCAAAATCTGAGAGAGAAAAAAAGAGACAGACAATTTATGGAAGAAGGTCCCAATTTTCGGAATTTCAAGTAGGAAAGATTTTTTTTTTGTTGTTGAAAATTTCAATAATGAACATTATGAAGCAAAATAAAGACAATATTTTATTGTAAATTTTACCAGAAAAAAAGTTTGTTTTATGAGCGAAAAAAGTTTTGTATATATATATATATATCTTGTTAACAAAAGTGTAAACACATTTAAACTAATAGAAATATAGCTGCGATACAATAATTTCATAAAAATTCATAAAATTGAGTAAAAGATGTACTGTACTGTTAAAAAAATAAAATAAAAAAAAAATGTGATATTGATTTGTGTTTTTCTGCCACTAGATGGCATAATTGCATTTGTAAGCCATTGGTGACAGCTCGGTGCATTTTTCTTTCATATTAAGAGCTATATAATTTTTAACATGAAGTAAAATACACATAAAATACACGTAAAAAGTCTCCAGAAATATATACATTATTAATAAATGTATTACTGTTCAATTTTGACTTGGATATATATATATATATATATGTAAACTTTTTTTAATCCCAAAAAGTGAAATGAATAGAAAAAAATCTTAATTAAAAAAAAAAATTTTTTAGAAATTGAATTATCTAGAAAAAAAGGGGAAAATAATTTGTTTTAGAAATAATATAATTTTACCAGAAAAAAAAGTTTTATGAATATAAAGGTGTAATATTTGAGAAAAAGGTATTAATTCTACAACATAAAATATGTAATGCTTAACATTTTAACAATTATAATTATGTGACTGTAATGTATGTAAACACAAGACAAACATTGTTAGGTCTCATAGTTCCCACCCAAAAAAAGTAAGAAAAATAGAAAGTTGTAATATTTTAGGAAAAGCCACAAAAAAAGTAGTTGCAATTTTGAGGTGAAAATTCATTTTGTAAGAAAAATTCTGATTTTGTCAAACCCTCCTGTGTTCTCCGCGCAGTATTACTGCTGTAAGAAGAATGACTCTGAGGCGGACGGCGGCTCGGCCCCGGTGCCGCCGTCCGCCCCGCTCTCCCACTTCCCGTGCAACACGTGCGAGGCGCTGGCCAACGACGGTGCCGCCATCACGCCCGTGTCTTTGGACCAGCTGGACGCCGACGCCGCTCCGTGCCGCGCCTGCTCGCCGTACACGCGCCGCGCCGCCCCCCAAGTGCTCAACGGGGGCGAGCGTCTGGGCTTCCACACGTACTACGAGACCCCGCTACCGCTGGGCTACGTGTGCCCGGCCTCCCCGCCGAGGCCCTACAGCACCCAGGTGTGACCTTTGCACTCCGCGACACCCGCCCACATGAACATGTCAGGATGTGGGTTTGGACTCTTTGGGGACACGTCCTGGACTGGACCACAGCCAAGATCAATTTAGCAACAAACAGTTTTTAGCATTCTAATCAAATGGCTTTATTTCTTACAATATTTCATTCTTAACTCATTTGCTCCCAAAAACGTATAAATACGTTCTATGTTAAATATTACCATGCGCCCAAAGACGTATTTATACATTTCTCATGTTGTTTTTTTATGCTGGAGCATACAGACTGCTTTAATGCAGCCTCTAATCTGCACAAAACGGTTGAAGCAAAAACGGCCAGCAAGTGGCAGCAGAGTATAAGAGATCAACCAGGGCCATGTTGAAAAAAAGCTTTTCCCACTGTTTTGAACAGATTTGTGAATAATGATGAAACTTAGCTATATTCTAATGCTAATTGCTGCAAAACGGAAACGGATAGAAATATACTTTTTTTTTTTCCTGATGAAAGAAGACACGCTAATCTTTCTTTTGGTAGGTTCCATGTTTTTATAGCAATAGAACACAATATTCTGTGGGCCTTCAAAATCCAGTAAAACAGTCGGGAGCGAAGGGGGTTGCTTCAGTGAAAATGGCTGCGAGTGAATGAGTTAAGGGCTTTAACGTATTCAAAATTGTTGACATAATTTAGCACTCTCTAGAAAGTGAAAAAAAAAAGTATATATTTTTTAGCACCCTATTCAAATCCTCTTCCATAAAATTGCTTTATTCCTTACCTTTATTTATTATTATTCCGGCATCTAAATTGCCCAAACAAAAGCAAACAAATAGTTTTTAACACACTATTCATATTGCCTCATTTCTTTACATGCATGCTTTAGCGCCCCCTAGTAAGTGTGGGGAGGGACTTAGCACCCTATTCAAGTTTTCATATTATTTAAATTCTTATTTCAGCAACTAAATTGCCCTTTTGAAGGCTTTAAAAACTATTTACGTACTTCTTGTAAGTAAAAAAAAATAAATAAAAGGTCACCCTATTCAAACGGCTTTACTCCACACTATTTAAATATTTTTATTCTGGTCTTTTTGAAGGCTTTAAAATACTCATATAATAATGGACATACTTTAGCACACCCTAGTAAGTGGGAAAAGTAAACCAACGGAATTATTTAGCACTCTCCTCAAATTGCTTTATTTCATATTTTAATTCTTGTTCCTTCAACTAAAATGTGTTTTTGAAGGTTTTCAGATATTCAAAACTATTTGCATACTTAAGCACTTCCTAAATAGTAAACAAAATAAAATAAAATGGAAAAAATATTTACTTTTTTTTTTTTTTTATTCCAGCAATTAATTTGCCTTTTTGGAAAATATTCAAACTTGCCTCGTAGGTAACAAAAATGAATAGCTTTTTTTTTTTTAGTACTCTCTTCAAATTCCTTTTTCTCTCCCTGGTTTTAATATTTTTTGACAAATGTTTTTTTTTTTCAGGGCTTTACCAAACTAGAAAGTGGAAGAACAAATGAGTCTTTTTTTTTGCAGCACCTCTATTGGAATTTCTTTATCTGGTACTATTTACGATGGCAATGTGAACGCCATTTCCAAGGGCTTTTAACACACCCGAAAGTATTGACATCTCTTAGCGCCCGCCCGACTTAAGTGGTGGAAAACAATGTTTTTAGCAACATCGTCAAATTGCTTGATTTCATATTCATTCTTATTCCAGCAACTAGATCGATTGGAAAAATATAACAAATGTATACGATATTGTTTTTTTTTTGTATTGTCGCCAATAAGAAAAGGATATTTATTACTTAAAAAATAATAATAATCAGTGTAGAGGTGACGTCTTCCATGCCGTGCATTTTTGTGTTTGGGACTACTTCCTGTTTACAGACACAACGTCAAAGTGGATGATATTTAAATATGTACTCTAAATATACAGATTGTAATGTTATGCCACAACTTGTACATGCCTGGATCAATAACTACACATCTATTGAGTGTTGTTGCATTTTGTGCATTTTAGTCCAACAAGCATGATTTAGTCAACCATAATCGTGCGTGTGTACCTAATGTTTTGTCTGGTGAGTCTATATCCTGACACATCGTTTATGCTGAAATTGGTCAAAAGCTATTTATTAGTCCTTTTGAGGAAATGTTAAATTGATTTTTTACAACAAATCCTATGTTGTTTAAAAAACACAAATCGATGTTCACAATATAAATAAATACACATTTTTCTACCAAAAACAACTTGGATGCGACTAAGACTAAGTTCTTGCTGTAAAAAAACAAACCGTGGCAAAAAAGACAATTTTGTAAAGCTGTTTATTGGACTAAAACTAAGTAACAGAAACATCAACCAACATCAATCCCCAAAATTCTTATAGCTGCCGTATTAATGTATTCAATTAATCGGATTAAATATAAAGGCTTGGTGCAATGGAGCGCCACCTCAAAAAGTCAAAAAGCATCACAGGTGCTTCATGAAGCTTCATTTGTCCATCACTCGTTCTACGTATTGCCTACCAATAAACATTGCGCTCTAAAAACAGCAGTCAAAAATAACCCAATTTGGGTCAAAAAGACCCAACTGCTTTGGTTAATAATTGAAACCAAATGTTGGGTTATATAAATAAACCAAGAAATTGGGGTAGTTTCAAAATGTGTTTTTTGGTTTTGGTTGTCAAAATCATTAATACACTAAAAACAGTTGGGTCAAGAATAACCCAATTGGGGTAAAAAAGGGATTGACCCAACTGCTTGGGTTAATCTTTAAACCTAATTCAAAATTAGTTTTTTCATTTTTGGTTGTCAAAATGACAATGACCCAATTTGGGTTAAAACTGGACTGACATTTTTTTAAGAGGGCTGTACAAAACTGGGTCAATTTGATTTTTTTATTTGATTTTTTAGGGGAGGATCTTTTTTATAAAATGACCCAATTTTTGGGGCGATTGTACCCAACAAAGCAATTGGGTTAAATTTACCCAAGTAGTGACTTGCTCCATTTTTGACCCAACTCTTTTTAGGGTGGAAATGGGTCAAAAAGGGAACGACCCAACTGCTTGGGTCAATCTTTAAACCAAAATGTTGGGTTAAATAAACCCAAAACAACCCTTTTGTGTGTGCAATTCAAAAACAGTTTTTTCATTTTTTGTTGTCAAGATGATTAACACACTCTAAAAAACAGTTGTACCAATAACCCAATTTGGGTTAAAACTGGAGTAATTTTTAGGAGGGTTGTACAAAACGTTTTTTTTCTTTTTAACAAAACGACCCAATTTTGGGGGCGATTTTACTTAACAACCCAATTGGGTCAAATTGACCCAAGTAATGACTTGCTCCATTTTTGACCCAACTGTTTTTAGAGTGCACACAAATTCCATGAATTGGGTTATGGATTATTCATTTGACCCAACTTTTTAGTCGAAATAACCCAATTTGGGTTATTTTTGACCCGGCTCTTTTTAGAGTACACACAAAACCCAAAACTGGGTCAATTTAACAATTTTTTGGGGGGTTATTTTGTATAAACAGACCCATTATTGGGGAGGTGGTGGTGTGGGAGCTTAGTACATAAACCAAAACATTGGGTCAAATTGAACCAAGTAGTGACTCTGTCCATTTTCACCCAACTCTTTTTAGAGTACATGATATTTTTAAAATGGGAGTTGTGTGTGTAGAATTGATTTCAGTTCATTTGACCTCAAAGAACTGGCCATCTTTAAAGGGGAATTTGGTCAGCTGGCGCTCCTCACTGCCCCAGGAGCCAGACAGGAAGGAGTTTCACACAAACACTTCCTCAGGTTTGAAGCGAGGGTTCAAGTGCAGCGCCTGGCTCCAGCCATCTTTCAGCATAAGGTTGATTTCAAAACTGCAATTCCCGCTGCAATTGGAAAATAGTCAAGAAAATTGCATGTGAATGCTTACGCAATTTAAAAATTAAAAATGTGTTTTTGTTTTGGGAGCTGGAGTAACAAAAATCTCACATTGTTATTTGTTTCCATATCGAGTTTTTGCGCGCATGTCACGTTTTCAGTCGAACATAAGATCGCGTTGTCCACGGGTTCCTCCTGATGGAAAGAAAAATAGGAATTAGCGTCGTCATGGCGTCCCGTGACTTTTGGTCGGTTCATCGGGGCCGAGTACTCACAATCTTGACCTTTCCCACTCGAGCCATCTCGTTGATGAGCTCCAAAGCCACTAGTTGAGTCCGGTTTACTCCAGAGTGATTTGACACCAAAAACTAACAGCGTGAGACTTGATTCAGTTCAGCATCAGCTATTAGATCGAAAAGTCGTTGGCAATATTTTTACATGGCGGGGCTGACCTTGTTAATCACTGTGACCTCGGAAGTCAGTCGTGAATTCCTCTCCATTCTCCACGATGCCGTCCAAATTCTCCAAGCTGTTTTCGCTGGCCACGATGGCGTCCAAATTCTCCAAGCTGTTTTCGCTGCATCCGCTGCCAAAGGCGTGCATCGGCACCTGGACCAAGATGGCCACCAGGATAGACAACAGGAGAGCAGCCACGACTGCCACATGCCAGGTCCGCACGCCACCCTCAGAAGGTAAAAGCAGCTCTCTCGACTGATCTCTCGGCTGAAAGGACAAAAGTGGCATCGATGAGAAGATTAAAACATTTGTAAACGTAATGTTTTGATTGGAATTAAATTCTACTCAAATAGCGCCGTCGGACCCCGAGCTCAACGACTGGCTTCAATGTGATGTCATTCGACGCTTGTTTCTTTTTCTGCCCATTTCACTAAATTTTTAGCCTAAAACGTATTGTAGCGTTGGTGACATAATTAGACCAAGCTAACAGTTCTTTACAAAACAGCAGGCTGTAACTACGCCACAACACACAACAACCAATGGACTATATGCCACGGAGGAGGCGGGACTTCCGCCCCCCCTCAACTTTGTTTCAGTTTCCGGTTTGCGACGTGTGGGACGCTTCCCAGTACTTGCTTCCCCCTTTTTGCCCCTCGATTGCGCGTTCCCGTCGACGGGGTGCGAGGCTGCGAGTGTGTCGTGTCTTTCTCTGGGGGGGCGCAGGGGTGGGGGGTGCGAGTGTTGGAACGCGCCTAGCAGTGGACGGAAACAGCGCTGACCCGGAAGTCGGAAGTCCGTGGCATAGCACGCGCAGCTTCCAACAGCCTTTGACGCCCTCACGGCCTGTCCAGACCAAATTTGGGTTTAAGAAAATAATTCCAATGCATTTGATTGGGCGTCAATTATGCGCGGATTTTGTCAGAAAGGTGCTGACATTTACAGTTTAGCTTTCCAAAGCGGTACAGAGAACTGATGCTTATTAAAAAGTCAACTGCCGGGTAACTCACGTGATGAGAACCGTCACGAAGAGCATAAGAAATGGGCATTTCGTTTTGTCAAGCGAAGGACGCTTGCCGCAGATATCCAGACGGTTCGATTGGATTTTGAGGCTAGACCGCTGGCGGGGAGAAGCGTTTGTGTATTTGTTTTGTGACGCACTTTGCGTTGCTTTTTATGTATGAAAAAATGCGAAAGTGTGACATTTCAAAGAATGAAAGGTGTTACAAGCTACTAAATAAAGCTTTGATTGAATGATGGAGAACTTCCGAGGCCACGACGCGGTGCAGTTGGAGGGCTGGAAACAACGTCACAAAGTAACGCTGTGACCCGCGTTCGGCAACCTGAAGGTTATGGCGAGGTCAAACCCAGCACGAGACATGATGTCATAAGCAACGTTTCTATACGCAGGGTTTAGATGGATACCGCCCCTAAAAAAATTAAATACAAGTTTGTCTGTGTGTGTGTGTGGAGCGAAAATGAAAAAATGCTTTTTAAAAAACGAAAAATAATCGAAAGTACAACTTATATTTATAAAATGTCTGGGTTCGTTTTAAAAGTAATATTTTGGTATTGCTACAGAAGAACCAAGTCGGTAGTTTGTGACTCTTTTTTTTTTTCACTCAACAAATACTGGAGTATTTGTGGCAGTACGGAGCCTAAATGAATAAATAAATAAAACAAAATGAACCGCATATCCTCTCTCTTTTTATTTTATTTTAAAGAAACTAATAATTTACATATAATTTAAAAATAGCCGAATTTAAAAAACAAAAGTCAAACCGATATAAAAACTACAATGAAAAGTCCAGCCCTTGCAAACCTGGTGGTGCGTTCAATATTTGATGCGTATTGAGATGATGTACATTTAAATTAGACAAACAGATGAGAATATATAACGACTTTTTGCCAATGTCATTCAGCTCATTTCTTGCTGATTTGCGTGCGCAAACACTCAACATTCACAACAAGCAGAGCTTGTTAACAATCCTTCAAAAACGACGCTTCAAGCCACTTAATCCCAGTTCAAATTGAATTTAACATGAAATAAAAGAATTAGAGGGATGCACAATATCATTCGAAATGAAGTTCAAATCAGACAAAACAGTCGGACTGTTTTAGTGGCCAGGTGAAGCCCCAAGAATCACTCGGGCTAAATGCCGCCATCTAGTGTTCAGATTTCAAACTAGCGCCTCAAAGTACAGTTTTAAACTAGGGTTAGGTTTCAAAGTAGGGTTTGAAATGATGGTTTGGGTTTCAAATGAGTTTCAGAACAGTAGGTTTCCAAACCAGGGTCAAAATTTAGAACAGTGGCTATAAAATTATGGGTTTAAAAAAGATTCAACTGTCAAGATATATGTTCTGTTTCAAATGAGAGTTTTAAGAGGGTTTTAAACTCGGGTCCGAGTTTCAAATTAGGGATTCAAACTAGGTTTTTAAACTACAAGCTATAGTTTCCACAATAAGGCTTTCAAACTAGGATTAGGGTTTCAAAGTAGGGTCAATTTATAACAGTGGCTATAAAATTGTGTGACCTCAGTTTTTAAATATATGGGTTCAAATTAGGGATTTGAACTTGTTTTTATTATTATTATTATTATTATTATTCCATTTTAGTTGTGAATTTGAAAAAAATATATATCGTTCTACCTTTCAACTTGAAATACCAGGAAGCATATGCGATCTAACAAAAGAATATGTGAAAATCAAAACAAGGGTGTGTTACAATTAATGTTTTGGTATTTTTCTTTCGCTTTTCCTGCTCGACTCGTTTGTCCCGCCGGGACCTCATTAGCATAATAATGCTACTTTCGAAGGATCCTCCTCCTCCTCATCTTCATCTTGTCGGCGTTATTATGTTGAATGCGTCCGGCAGGTTCTGTCGGATTCTGTGCCAGAAACAAACGAGTGAAAGGACGCAGATCGACCAAGTGTTGCTCTCCATGTTTCCTTCGCAGGTCTCAGACACAAACCCGGTGGAACCTGTTGCACTTGGCACCTGCTCGCCCGATTCAATCGGTCGTCAAGCGGACTCCTCCTGCCTTCCATTTCACCACCGTTTCGGACTTGCAACAACCCACCCGTAGGGATTTGATCCTGGTTCCTTGGCGTTTCCGGGAGGTCAAGATGATGCAGGAGGTGTCGGTCACGGTGTCCTGCGACGCTCAGCTGGCGGAGCAAATGAGCGAGGAGGAGATCTTGGCCTGCCTGGTGGCCGAAACGGGACCTCACTTCCTGGTAAGCAAAACGGAACCGGAGACCTCACGTGTTGCACACGAACGGAAGCAAAACAACAAACAAAAAACAGATTGGACTCTTCCAGGATTATTAGCAGGATTATTATATAAGGGGAAGCCCCCCCCCACACACACACACACACACAGTTTTTTTTGATTTATTGACAATAACATGCTCTATGCTATGCAGCCCCACTAGTCTATAAATGGTATTGTGGTCAATATTGTGTTAGTGCAATATGAGTTAAGCAGCAAAATGCAGCAGTTTTTATCAATATCAGAAGGCGGCCATTTTGCCACTTGCTGCCGTGTGAAAATGACATCACATTTGCTCAGGTTTCAGAGCAGCTGTGATGTCATCTTTAGTGGGCAGCAAGTGACAATATGGCCGCTCCCCGAGATGGATAAAAAAAAAAAAAAGACGGCTGGATTTTGCTTCACAACTCATATTCCAAAAATGTAATATTAACTCATTCACTGCCATTGACGATTATAAACGTCAAAAAATCATTTTAACCATTTCTATTAGTTAAACTTTTTTTTTTTACTTTTGTTTACAAGAGTATGAAAACCTAGATTTTTTTTTATTGTACATTTAGAACAGATGTAAAATTTATGATTATTCGTGAGTTAACTATTGAAGTCATGCGATTAATTACTATTACAAATTTTTATCGCCTGACGCCCCTAATTTTTAATAATCATCTTGTCAGGTGATTACATTTTTTAATTGTAATTAATTGCATGAATTCACCAGTTAACTCACAATTAATCACACATTTTATATCTGTTCTAAATGTAGAATAAAAAAATATTCTAGGTTTTTATACTCTTGTTAACAAAAGTGGAAGAAAATGTTAAACTAATAGAAATAGTTCAAAGGAATTTTTGACGTCTATAGCCGTCAATGGCAGTGAATGAGTTAAACATTGTTTCCCCCTCTTTTTTGGGGGAGAATCAAAGCACCAATTTAAAGCAACACTAAGGAACTTTCAGTTGATGTGGATAATGGCGCCGCCATATGGACAAAAGTGGTAACGTTATGCCTAAAAGAAGACCACATTTCCCATAAGGACAAGCGCATCGTTTTTTTTTTTTTCATGCGTCGGCATTGAAATTGGCTTCAGTCTTTGTAACAAATGGGAAAAGGGGGAAGTGACGTATGCCATAATGCGGTCAGCACATTTGTAGTTGTTTTATGTGTGGCGGCGTTCCTACCATCCTCCTCAAAGTTGCTTAGTGGCAGTAAAAATGATACAGACGCCCTCAGGCCATGGCAAAGGTACCATTCAACTAGTTTTAAGTCGATGTTTCATTATGAAAATGTTTTATTCAGGTTGAAAAGTTACTTAGTGCTACCTTAAAAGTTACACTACTACCAATTAAACAATGGCACATTTCCCCTCTATTTGGGTGAGTGAAAGCAACTCCATTGCAATAATGAAGGTGCTTTAATAATTGTTGACTTTTTCTCTGTCAGAAGATCCCAACGAAGAAAGCCAAACGGAGAGAAAGCCGCCTTCAACTGATGGACGAGAAGGAGGAGGAGGAGGAGGAGGAGGAGGAAGACCCCCTCAACAAATGCCAGGTGGGAAAGCGGCCAAACTCCCCTCGGAAACGGACACATTTAAGACAAACCCGAAAATATCTCCGCATGGCGAAGGCGTACGTGCCTCCGCCTGCGTGTTCTCGGCGCTGGCGTGCGCCGCCGACTCCAACTGCCTGTTGCGTTTGCGCCGCCCGCAGATGGAGAACCGTCGTCTTCAGCAGGCCAGCCTGCGACTAGAGCAGGAGAACGACAACCTGGCCCACAGGCTCATCACCAGCAAAGTGGCCCTCAGGAGCGCACTGGACAAAGTAGGGCCTCCGGGGTTTTTTTTTTTCCATTTTTTTTTGTTTTCTTACAGAAAATGTGCAATTTTGGGGTCTTTTCAAATTAAAAAAATATATATTTGTCTTTAGAAAGTGGTTTTATCAAAGTGTGGTACTAATACCAAAGAGGGCTCTCAGTTTCAAAAAGGCGCGTGCAGGGCCGGCGCTAGCCTATGTGGCACCCTTGGCGAGATGATATTCGGTGCACCCGCCTCCATCGGCCATTTACATACAGTATATACACTTACAAGACATTGTCTTTAATTTGCACAATTTCAAATATAAAATTAAATTTTTTTCTTAATATTTTTTTTTTATATATTTTTTTTAAATCTTTTTTTTTTTTTTTTATTAATCAAGGGGCCACTCAGAATATGAGCAGGCATGTTGCCCATCCCTGACATAAAGTGAATTCTATATTTTTTTTAAACAGCAGAAAAAAACTTACAAAAACATTACTGTGGAATGATTTAATAGCAGTTTGTGTGTGTACTTTTTTTAAATTTTTTTTAACAAAGTGTCATAAAAGTGCAATGAAATGACTTTTGTCAATCTTTCGTTGTGGTGTTGTTGCCAGGCGGAGGATAGCGTGGAGATGCTCACCAGCGACCTTACGCTGACCCGACGTCAACTGCAGGCCACCGAGGAGGAGAAGCAAGGGAAGGAGGAGGAGGCGGCCATGGTGGGTGTGATGATGCAATCCTAAACTTCAGCCACGAGGGCTGCATCGTGATAGTGATGTCGTCATGCTAATTGTCATTAGGTGAATATGTGACGGGTGCAGAAAAATGCGCAGTAGGCAGGCAAGCCTTCTCAATTATTTTTTGTCAGTACACTTTCTAATGTGAACTCGCTGACAATGAGAGTGCCACTGCCACCTATTGTGGTGGATGCGCAATTACACTTCGTTCTGAAAAAAACGACACGTTACCTCGGGTCACATGATGCACCTCCCCTACGCCGGCCCGCCCCCTATTTTAAGATTTTAACAATGACATAATATTTTTTAAAAGTGTGATATCGTGCATATTCAACTTAAAACATTTAGAATGTTAATTTCTTAAATAATGTGATAAAATGGTGCGGCAAACTTTTTTTTCTCATAAAAAATACATTGAAAAAGTGTGAAATATTTGTATTGTTAATTTATACAAATAATATTTATGTGTGACAATTTTTCATTAAACTGTTTTTTACATTAAATAATTTAAAAGAAGTGTGATGTCACGTAACACTGACCTTAAAACATTTATTTTGTTAATTTACTATAAATAATATTTAAGACAATTAAAGTGTGACAATTATTTTTTTTTACCTTAAAAATTTAATTTTAAAAAGTCTCATATCTTGTAATAGTCAATCTAAAACATTTTAACAAGCAGTTCAGAAGATGGATGGATGGATTTAATAGTAATAATGTGTTTTTTTTTAAACAAATAGTTTGACAAATTTCCATTGAGTTGTTTTTTCTACAATTAAAAAAATAAAAATAAAAGTGGCATATTTTGAAACAATCAAACTTGTTTTGTTTTTTTAAATAAAATTAAAAAAAAATAGTTAACGTGCTTTATTTCAAGAATTTCACTTTTTGTATTTTTTTTATTTAATAGTAATGATAATAATAAAAAGAAACATGCTTTATTTCAACACTTTCACTTTTCTAATGACCATTTTGGGCTGTATTTTTTGTGACCCGCTCAAATCCGGCACAGCGGGTTGGCTAAATTTGGGCGGAGGTGTGCTAAACCGGGTGTTGGTAATTTAGCGGATGGCTGTGGTGGATCTTTCGGTCGGTGAGCTGCACTACTGTGGGGGTGTTTACACAGAATAGTTCTCACGTCGCTGTGCCGGCTAGTGAGTTGATTTAAAAATATATACATAAATATATATAATAATGACAAAAATCATATTAGCAATACTACTACTACTATTAGTAATAATAATAGTAATAATAATAATAATGCAGACCCAAGCCATGACTATCTAACTCTTGTATTAAAAGTTGAAGGAAGTGTTGCGACGGGAGCTGGAAAGTGCAGAGCAAGAAGTGAAGCGGTCATCAGGCATCATAGCAGACTACAAACAGGTACTGTGCCGGAGACGCGTGTTGATGATGTCATAAGTCACATGACGTTGACGCGCTCCCGTCGCTTTAGATCTGCACTCAGCTGACGACCCGTCTGGAGAGGCAACAGGACGCTCACTTGCAAGAGGTTCACTCGCTCAAGGTGACATTTCAGTACACGAGGGTGAATAAGTTCAAAAAAAAAATAGGGGTGTGAATTGCCTAGTACCTGGCGATTCGATTTAATGCCGATTAATCACGATACGAATATATATATAAATTGATTATTGCTTCTTTTTTTTTTGTACTCAAAATTTTGAAAATACTAATCAGTAGTGATAGACAAATGAAGCTTCATGAAGCACTTGTGATATTTTTTTACTCCTTTAGATGGCACTGGAAATGTAATCAATTTTCATCGCCATTATCTTCAAACCAAGAGCACCATCTAGGAGTTTAAAAAAAT
This sequence comes from Vanacampus margaritifer, assembly GCF_051991255.1. Lineage (NCBI taxonomy): Eukaryota > Metazoa > Chordata > Actinopteri > Syngnathiformes > Syngnathidae > Vanacampus > Vanacampus margaritifer. Next base: position 64,549,513 of record NC_135432.1, read on the forward strand.
AAAATGCAAGTGCATCATGAAGGTTCAAGAAGCTTCATTTTCTCATCACTACTAATCACTAAACTTGTACATGTAAACTGTAAGATTTGTATATTTATTTGAAACTTCAGACTTATAACTGTGAGCCACATTGCAAACAAATATTAAGGTTTAATGTTCCATTAATATAACATTCTTCCATGCTTAACTCATTCACTGCCATTGACGGCTATAGACGTCAAAAATTCATTTGAATTATTTCCATTAGTTTAAAAAAAATCTCCTTTTTTTTAGCAAGAGTATGAAAACCTAGAATAAAATTATCGTACATTTTTTTAAACAATCTTTTCTTCTTTTTTCTTTTTTTTTCAAAAGTACATTTATTTTTATTTTTGGTTTTTAATCTCTTTTAAAAAAGAAAAAGAAAAGATTATTAAAAATTAGGGGCATCTGGTGATTAAATTTTTTAATCATAATTAATCGCATGGCTTCACTAGTTAACTCCCGATTAATCACAAATTTTATATCTGTTCTAAATGTACAAAAAAAAATTATAGGTTTTCATACTCTTGTTAACAAAAATGGCAAAAAATGTTAAACTAATAGAAATAGTTCAAATGAATTTTTGACGTCTATAGCCGTTAATGGCAGTGAATGAGTTAAATTGCGAACCCTAACCCTGTTTCCATCAAAAATTCGGCCACATATTGAATCGATACGAGAATTGCGCATTGTAATATCGCGATATATCGTCCAATCGATTTTTTTTAACACCCCTAATTGTTACAATTTTCTCAGTTAATCCTCATAACGTTTTGTTATTTGTTATTGCGGAGTTTTCTTTTTGAAAAAAGTATGACATTGTCAAATCTTTTTCCCCGTAACATAGCAAGTCTTATTTTCGTAATATTTTGACTATATTCTTCTCATTCTAAATTCATTGTTACAATTCTCCGACCTTTGACCTTTTGTGTATTCCAGAGTGCCATGAAGGCCTGCGCGCATTGTCGTCATCACGCGGCGGAATACGAAGAAGGAGAAGCGTCCGACGCGTCGCCTTCGCCGCCGCATGACCACAGCGCCGTGGTGGTGCCGGAATGGGATCAGCAGCACTCGGGTCCCACCCAAGCGGAACTGAGACGGGAGAACCAGGAGAGGGCGTCCCTCAAGGCTCAGATCAGGCAGCTGGAGAAGGAGCTGGCTCAGACTAAACTGCAGGTGGTGGAGGCCAACTGCAAGATCCAGGTGCAGTCAAATGCAGTTTGAATCATGAGAACAATAACATTGTAATGTTAAGACCGAAAAGTAATCGTGCTTTGATCATTTATACACATGAAATCCAGAATAAAAAAAATAAAAAAGTAATGACAAAAACTCAAAATGTGCTGTGAAAAATTCTGAACAGGATGTAACTTTTGAGAAAAAAATTTGGTATGACAAATTGTAATGTAACGAGGAAGAAGTCAGAATGATACAATGAAATTGTAAAAAAAAATAAATTGTAAGTTGTAATGTTACGATCCAACATTTGAAATGTAAATTTTACGGCATGGCGCAACGTAACGAGGAAAAAGTCAGAATGTTCCAACAGACTTGTAATGTAATACAAGAAAAAGTCCGACTACGACTACTATAATGTCGCCATTTTGAGACGAGAAAACAAACTGAATGCTCCAAGAAAAAGTTGCAAAGTTACGAGACAAAATATGAAATGTAAAAAGCAAAAAAAGTCTTAATTAGGGGTGTCAGGCGATTTCAATTTGTAATCGTAATTAATCGCATGACCTCAATAGTTAACTCACGATTAATCACAAATTTTATATCTGTTCTAAATGTACATTAAAATGTACAATAAAATACTACGTTTTCATACTTAACACAAAAGTGGAAAAAAAATAATTTCATAATTGATGAAATTGAGTTCAAATGAAAAGGATGTACTGTAATGTAAAAGACGAGTGTGATATTGATTTGTGTTGAGGTCATTTTTCTGCCACTAGATGGCACGGTTGCATTTGTTTTTATTGTACATTTAGAACAGATATAAAATTTGTGATTAATCGCGACTAGGGAAGTCATGCGGTTAATTCCGATTACAAATTGTAATCGCCCGATGCCTGATGAATTTTTAATAATCTTTTATTTTAAAAAAACAAAACTGAAATAATTATTTTTTCAAATGTTTATTTAATTTTTTTATTTAAGAAAATATTATTTAAAAATTAGGGGCGTCAGGCGATTCCAATTTTTAATCGTAATTAATCGCATGACTTCACTAGTTAACTCACGATTAATCACAAATTTTATATCTTGTTCTACTACAATAAAAAAAAAATCTAGGTTTTCATACTCTTGTTAACAAAAGTGGGAAAAAATGTTAAACTAATGAAAATAGTTACAATGAATTTTTGACGTCTATAGCCGTCAATGGCATTGAATGAGTTAAAATAGTCGTAATGTTACATGTGACAAATGATCATGTAACGCGTCAAAATGTCATATTTTGGTTGTGCAGGAGCTGGAGCACGAGAGGGGCATCCTGGCCAACAACCTCCAGGATGCCAAGAACAACTGGATCAGCAAGGCCTTCACCTCGCTGCGCACGTCCACCGACGGAGGGCCGAGCGCGGGGGGGCGGGGCCTGCACGGGGCCTCCCTCTCCGGATGGAAGCTGTCGTGGCCTCACAAAGACAATCGAGAACACGTGTGACGCACGCTCACGCTGAACCCTGGTCCTGGAGAGACACCGCTTTTCCATGTCTCCCTCCACCAACACACCTGATTCGATAACAGGATCGTTATCAGGCTTCTGCAGAGCTTGCTGATGAGCTGATCGTTTGAGTCAGCCGTGTTGGAGGTGGGAGACATGGATGCTGCATCAGGGTTGAAGGATAAATCGGCATCATTTTTTACTCACTTTGGACACAAGAGGGCGCTTTGGAGCAGGTGAAGGTTCTCCAATAACGGCAGCCTCTCGGGACTTGAACAGAAGCTTTTTTTATCCGTGGATTATGAATTTCCTGTTTTATGTGAAAATCAAAAAACTTTTTGGGTGTTTTTAAAGAAAACGGACAAAAAAATATTTATCCCATTATAAGAAGTTATGATAATTATTTTTGTCGTTTTTTCAATGAAAACAAAGAAATATATATTTATATATATTTAACAAAGTAAATAAAAAAATATTTCGAGGGGGTTTCAGACAATAAATATTAGTTTGTTTGTTTTTTATTCCAAATAAGAAAAAAATGGAAAAAATAGACAAAAACTAAAAGAAGAGAATGTTTTCCAAAAATTATTTTGTGTAAGTTTGTATCAGAAAATAAATCAATTAAATTTTATTGATTTTTGAGAGAGAAAAAATATTATAATAATATAATAATATTCTGAAAAACAAGAAAAAAATTAACATTGTTGTTGCCATTTTAAAAAAAACACAGTCAGTGTTGCTGTTTTTGCAGCAAAAAACAAGAAAAAAACATATTATTAGAAAAGTATTTTTTGTTCTACCCCCCCCCCCCCAAAAAAAAAGGGAAAATAGGAAAATAAAACAGTTTTTTGTTGTTTATTGAGCAACCTTTTTTTAAAAGTCTTTTCAAACAAAAACATTTGTATTTAACAATAAATCAATGTAACAGTTTTAGATTTTCAAAATCACGTCTGAACCCGTGGGCAGTATTTAATTTGAAATGACTTGGTCAGAACCATCAAAAAGCCCAAAACGGGTCACAATACCGCAACCAAGCTCGTGATAGCCAAATACTTTTGTCATGTAATGATGTTGTAAGACACTGGCTGGTCAGTGGGAAAAGTCCAGCACAAGCGGCGTGACAAACTCTGAGTGACGGATCCCCATTGTGAAGGACGGGGCCCTGTGAAGGTGCCCCCCAGAACGCTCCGGGCGATAGGCACCTGGGCCCGGGGTGCCCGAGGGGTAGGTGGGCCTTTTGGTCCGGCTCTGCATGGAGAAGGAGGGCTGGCGTTGGAGGTAGACATCCGGATCGGTGCTGTTGTACCTGCTGGGCCCGGGGCTCTGGGCAAGGTCCATGGAGGGGCCGCCCACCTTCCGGCGGGCCGACATGCTGTAACTGACGCCGGACGGCTTGTTGGGCACCTGATTGCCCAACAGCTTGGGGAGCATATAGCTGTTAAACAACAACAATTGAGATCTTAAAGTCATAAATATAGAAAATGTCGGGAATACATAAAAAATATTAAACATAAAAAATAATTGTATCATTTCATAGTTTTAAAGTAATGCTTTTTAAACAGCAATATTTGGAATAACTCACATTTGTGATCATTTAGCTTAACTCGTCTGGTCTACTAATGTTAGCTATGACTAGGGCCCGACCCATATGCATTTTTTTAGGCCGAAGTCGATACCGATTTTTGGCAGAAAAAAATACACATTTAATGCATACAATTAATTTAATGCATCCATGGTGTACACACTTAATGTGAGTACAGAAGAACGTTGCAATTGGGAAGCATTTGTGTGTGAATATTCGTTATTTGAAGGAAAAACACTCCCAAAGTCGATGCTAACTTCCTGTTAGCATTTGAATGGGATCCTCCCTTCGCTTTTAGAATTAGCGCTAGGCTAGCGATGTTTTTAAAACGAAGAATGTTTTGTATTTAAATATACATTGGATGTAATTCTTAGCGTGGTGTGTTTAGTTTTACAGTTAACTACAACTGGAATGTCATTAAACAGCTTAAAGGACGCTAAAGGACAACAGAATAACCTGAATAACATACGCTACACACTTGCTAGTTGCTAATGCTATGCAAGCAAAATGGTGCATTCAGCGTACTTTCACAGCGTTGGAAACGTTTTCTTCGATGATAACGTTATGGGGAAAATAATCGGCCATTTGGCCCACCCTTTGTACTCGTATACAAAAACCTAAAACTATCAAATTTTTCACCAGATTTGATAAGTTTTTGTTCATGTTTAGAGTGTCAAAAATGTAATTGTTAGCAGAGAATAATAATTAGAATTCCTACAGAAACATTAGGGAGCTCGCAAAGCGCCCTCACCTGTTGGGTGCTGGTACTGCATCCACAGAGCGATAGCGTGTGCGGGTTCCGATCGTGTAGGCTGGCGTTCTGCGCTGAGCGTAAAGAGGCGGAGCCTTCTCTGGGCTGTAGGCCCCCGGTCCCGGAGTCTGGAACTTGTCACCTACGACCCCCCCAAAAAAAACATCCAAAAAAGTGTAGCTTATTGAATTGGTTACTAATTTTTGACATTTTCCTACATTTACCTTTGCTACCAATGCGCTTCCCTAGGCCCAACATGGAGTAAGAGGGCGTGTCTATTCGGCCAAAGCGCGTCATATTGGCGCCGACGTGGTATCTTGGTCCTGGGCTAGAGTCCACAGAGATCACTATAAATTGAAATGGGAATTAAACTTCTTGAAAATGAATGAAATGTTCTTTTGGGACGTGTACGTCATGTTCTGGATCCTTTTTCAGAGCCTATTTAAAGGTTGAAACGTTTTTGAAAATGTGCAAAATGTTAAACGGATGTAATGCTTTTCAGATGATAACATTAACATGAGCTTTGTTAGGGTAGCCATTTTTTCAAAATTTTAAATGCAACGCCACAGTTTTGCTAAAAAATCAAATATAAAAATAACATCTCACCAAATTAAGCGCTAGTCAATCTTCGACCATCTTGGTTGACAGTTCAACAGTGCTAAACAAACAATACACTCGCGCGGATCTTGTACAAATCTTAGCATGACTTGACATCTTTGAAATGTTCTGTGTCACATAACACTTTAAAAAACAAAAAAACATATCATGTAGTAACATGCTTTTGTCAAAAAACACCCACAAGGATTAAAAAATAACAATAAGCATTTTTACCACAGTGAAATTAGTTTGTTTTCAGGGAAGATTGATCTCATGCAGTTTGTTTGTTAGCATTAGCATTAGCATTAGCATCAGTTTTCTTTGAAATACACAGCCTGGAATTCACCACACACTCGGCTTTGTTGGTTTTCTCGGAACTTACTGGTGCTGCTCATGCGTGTGCGGAAGGAGTACGCGGGGCTACTGGACTTGGTGACGTCGTGGTTGACGTAGCCCACAGTTGGCGGCAGAGCGTAGCATCCTGGGCCCGGTCCTGATCGGGATGATGATCATTTAAAGGTACGATAACTCACACACACACACGTATATAACTCGCAAAGCGTTAGGGATACCCTCCGTTAGCTACATTAGCTACTTGTTAGCAACAAGTTCAGAGAAGGTCAAATGACCACCCGGGGAGGTATAATACAATCACATGGATATATTGCTCGTTCAGCTCCTCTCTCAGCTCAGTACGGCATTAATATTAGTCGTTCTAGACAGAGGATAAAGAACATAACTGTGATAAATACTGCTAGCATACAGAAACGCAAAACTAAATTGATGTTGAGTCATCCGTATCTTTATTATGTACTGACCTCTCTCTTTAGCGGAGATCGGGGGCCGTCTCTTCTCCACCTCCTCCATTTTCTGACCACTTCTTCTTCTTCGGGACACCTGCTTTCCTTTTATAGCCTCCACCTAGCGCGTGCTGAATTATTCACCAGCATAGGTAGGACGTAACCTAAGCTATTGTCCTCCTCAAAGTCAATGTTTGACTTTTTAAAGAATGCGCAAAAGTGCCACGAATCACGTTTGAAATTGTGAAAACAACGATCACGTCCTGCGTAGCCTTCGGGTTCCGATTTTGTCTTTTTGTGTTGTGTGGCGTAACTAACAACATCTCAGTGCACAAGCTATTAAACATTTAAACTCAACTTATGCTCGTCTTGTGTTGCAGGCTTTGACGCGACGCTAAACAAACCTTGAAATATTCCACACATTACGACAAGCTCCTTAAGCATTTATGCTAACGTTGTTGCGCAAGGGAAAAATGCTAAACAGCTAAATTTGATATAGAACAGCTTTTGTTGAAACTATTCAATCATACACTCATTCGTATCATTTGTCCTTTGGTTGAATTCGTATGTTTATTTAAAAAAAAAATGTTGCCTAGTTTTAATCAATGTCTTCTTCTTTTTTTATTAAAGCAATTTTGGGCAGATTTTTTTTCACTTCTTTTAACTAGGCTGTGTTTATATTTTTTCTCAAAATAGTATTATATTTAATATGAATAAGGGTCAGAAAATGTGTATTTTCTTTAAAAAATTAATAATTTGAAAATTAACATAATAGGTAGAGTCGAAGTATGCCAAAGGTTTGAAGGGTAATTAAATCACACATGGGTGAGTACCAATACCAGTGAGTGAGTGAGTGAATGAGTGAGAGAGTGAGTGGGTGAGTGAGTGAATGACAGAGAGAGAGAGAGCGGGTGAGAGAGTGAGTAAGTAAGTAAGTGAGTGAGTGAGTGAAAGACTGAGATAGAGAGAGTGTGAGAGTGATTGAGTGAGAGAGAGCGTGAGTGAGTGAGAGTGAGAGAGAGAGAAAGTGGGTGAAAGAGTGAGTGAGTAAATGAGAGAGAGTGAGTGAGTGAGTGAATGAGTGAATGAGTGAATGCGTGAATGCGTGAATGAGAAAGAGAGAGTGAGTGAATGAGAGAGAGCGAGTGAGAGAGAGAGAGTGTGTGAAAGAGTGAGTGAGTGAATGAGTGAATGAGAAAGAGAGAGTGAGTGGGTGAGTGAATGTGTGTGTGAGAGAGAGAGAGAGTGAATGAGTGAGTGGGAGAGTAGGTGAAAGAGTGAGTGAGTGAGTGAGTGAATGAATGGGAGAGAGAGCGTGTGAGTGAGTGAGTGAGTGACTATGAGAGAGTGAGAGAGAGAAAGAAAGAGAGAGAGAGTGGGTGAAAGAGTGAATGAGTATATGAGAGAGAGTGAATGAGTGAATGAGAAAGAGAGTGAGTGAGTGAGTGAGTGAGTGAGTGAGTGTGTGAGTGAATGTGTGTGTGTGTGTGTGTGAGAGAGAGAGAGAGAAAGAAAGAGAGAGAGAGTGGGTGAAAGAGTGAATGAGTATATGAGAGAGAGTGAATGAGAGAATGAGAAAGAGAGTGAGTGAGTGAGTGTGTGAGTGAATGTGTGTGTGTGTGTGTGTGAGAGAGAGAGAGAGAGACAGACAGACAGAGAGAGAGAGAGAGAGAGAAAGAGAGAGAGAGAGAGAGAGAGAGAATGTTGACGTACATCTGTCATGCATTATTGAGGCGAATGCCAGCGTTTGCTATCCTGGCTTTAGAAAATATGTGAGCGAGGGGGCTCCTCAAATCACTCGGTCGGTCCTCCTCTTCCTCTTCTTCTCATTCTCTGTTTTTGGCAAATCAACACACACGCACGCACGCACGCACACACACACACACACAAAGTGGTGGCCATGGCTTGTGGCAATGTAACAAGGCACCGATGTTCTCTTCAAACAAACTCTTCCTTCCAATCAAGCTGAGCTCAGCGGAGGCCTCGCGGCATCTGCCAGGAAAGCAAACCATCCCTCGCTTGATTGGCCCCTTGATCGCAACCCCTGAACCCCGTCCGCGTGTCCGTCCGTCCATCCGTCCTTCTGTCTGTCGCACGTCCTTTTTGTCGCGTTCCCGCTGGCTCCTCGAGTCTCCCGCTGAAACAAAGACAGCATTCATCATTTATAAACAATGCGCAAGACATTCAATGGCTTCGCTTGGCCAGCGCGCCTGTAAACACGCAATCAATGTCAATACAGTGGAACGTCAAATGAGGCTATTACCACTAAATAGTCCCAAATGTTCCAAGAATAAGATCATATTTTTTTCTATCTATGGTCTTCATTAATTTGCATTAGCCTAAGTCAGTTTATTCATGTATTTTTTTTTTAATGAGGCCGTTACATGAGAATTAAGTCAGATTTAACGTTATTTTTTGACAATCAAGTTAATATGAGATAAAAGTTAATAAAGATCAGAAAGTTAATTCATCTTTTTTTTTTGGAATAATAAATTAGGTCTGCTGTCCTCTCTTTATTTATTTATTATTAACTGAATTTATTTTGGTCTAAATCTCCAGTATATTTGGTTTAACTGAAATTTCACTTACAACCACAAGATGGCAGCACGCCTAGTTTGAAACTGTACATTTGAAAGAAGAACAACAACACACCGGAAAATTCTGTATTTCACCACAGACGAGTTTTTGTTGAAATTTACTGAATGCCATCTCCTGTAATGCTTTTTTAAAAAGTGAGCAATGGCTCTAGGTTCATATTACGACGGCGTAACAGGTAATATTCAGAGAAAAAAACTTTATGAAAAATAAACTTCCAGATTTGTGACCTTATAAAGTGGCAAATTTGCGAGTAAAAATTTGTCACAAATATACGGGAAATAAAGTCGCAAGAACCGATTACTGGCATTTCCCAAACATTTTTTTGTACTTTTTATTTTCTTCAATACATTTATAGTGATTAAAAATTTTACGTGGATTTTTGCTCTTTGGATTTTTGCATCATGTGATGACTGACAGCTGAAGTGTGAGCTGGTCGCTGATGTATACTTTTGCACACAGGCGTGCGGCGTGGCTGGACTTGTGAGTGTGATGAATGCGCAGACATGCGGTGAACATTCAGACCATCGCCAAGCGGTGTCGGCAAATCTCTCCACATTCACGCTTGGTGAGGATTTCAAGCATTAAAGAGAACACGTTATGAAAAATGTATTCTTTTTTACAATTTTTGCATGCAAAATGGTGGGTTTTTGGAATGCCCACCCATCAAAACAACAAAGTCAATCTTAAATTAAGCCAGACTGACAACTAGGGTGGGTTAATTCCATTTTTGACATTTTGCAGGAGGGTGATTTCATATTTTATGGCTGTAATAGGTACAAGTATATCTTATCCTACTTGGAAAGCCTATACTGGGGGGAATTCCAGTCGCAAAGCAGCAGACACGTCCACATCAAAATTTAGCAATAATAAGTTTAATAATAATGTGGACTGGGGTCAAGCTGTATTTTACAATTTTAAAAATGTGGAGAATTTCACAATTTATTTCATGTTAAAGATTAGATAGCTCTTAATATGAAAAGAAAAATGCACTGAGCTGCCACCAATGTCTTACAAATGCAATTATGCCATCTAGTGGCAGAAAAATTACCTCAACACAAATCAAAATCCCACTTTTAACTAAATTTTACGAATTATTATTGAAATTACTCTATCAATGACTAAAATATATTTCTATTAGTTTAACATTTTTTCCCACTTTTATTTAACAAGAGTATGAAAACTTTTATTTTGCATTTTATTGTTCATTTAGAACAGATACAATTTGTGATTAATCGTGAGTTAACTGTTGAAGTCAGGCGATTCATTACGATTGAAAAATGGTATCGCCTGACAACCCTAATATATATATATATATAAAGCAGAAATTCATGTGATAAGCCAGCATACAGTATATCTCAATTTTTTTATTGTTCTATATTTTAAAAAAAATCATGTGCAGGAAACCATAGATGATTGACAATATTTTTTTTCAACAATCAGCCTTCCACATTTTTGGGTCCAAATTTGGCCATCATAACACAGCCAGTTTCTTGTTCAATTTATTCCAGAAGCCAAGAGACATTATGGAGATTTTCCCGAAAATGACCACAAAGCACAATCCTAGTAAATCCATTGTGGACCATCCAGGTCACACACATTACACTTCCCGGGCTCCCAGTCAAGATACATTTCCAGGGAACGAAAACAACCCCAAAAATGTTGTGGGTGGGCCTCTTTCGGGCACAGCTCAGGAGTAGCTTTTGGGAATGTGTTGACTTCTCTGCACAATCGGATGACGAAATAATCCTTCAAGACTCGCTTTGTGGTAACACCTGAGCGGGGCAGACAAACCTGTGACTAATGTTTGACTAACAAGTTAATGCTGGCTTGTATCTCGTGAGTCACGTGATGTTCCGGGCACTGCGAGGGGCCTCCATACACGCCGACCTTTGGCTGACACGCTCTCCAGAAGGGACTCTCTTGTTCCCGCCTGCCGTTCCCGCATCAGTCCCCTTGTCACCGTCCAGGAAGTGTGGAAGGAATTTCACCATGAACTCACTCATTCATGCCGTCAGTGCCCATCCGCACTTACTTGGAACAGGATGATACTTCATTTTTATTGAGGAAGGGGCGGGGCATACTTATTATATGTACCAGAGGGTTAGGGTAATTTAAATGTAGCCGTTTTATACATTTTTACGCTATGTAATTCCCTTTTTCTTGGGCATGGGCATCCAATCAGTCAGCTTATCCGTTGCACTTGGACTGTTGAATGCATAAAATTGAATTTGGAATCACTACTTCCACCTGTGGCCGAAAAATGGAACTGCACACTCCCTTCTTCACTCCTTCTTCTTCACGTACACAATGCGCGCATGACGTCACATTTATGAGTTGGCCAATAATTTTCAGACTGGATTTGGGTTTGAATTTCTCGCCCTCTGTCTGCGGAGACAGAGGGCGAGAAATTCAAACCCAAATCCAGTCTGAAAATTATTGGCCAAGTCATAAATGGTCAAATAAACAGACTATTGTAAAGATATTTGGGGGTAAATTCCTCCATAGAGCAGCTTTAAGGCCGATACCAGCCACCGATACCTAAGACAAAACAAATCTAACATTGATTACGTCCTCCTCGCCAGTAGTTGGCGATAGACTGCGGCCATTTGGCACGTCGGTGGATCATCGTCTGTATCAGAAGGATCATTGTGTTAAATGCAATTTTATATATCAAAATAATTATGATTAATTAATAATGTATTGATAGTCGGAATCAGTGAGTCCTCAAGTGTGAATACGTAACTTATAGCATATAAATAGATAAATATATATTTTTAAACATGTATTTTTAATTTAACTGAATTTCTAATTTTTTTTTTTCATATTTATGATTTTTTTTAAAGGACAAAACAACAATTTAACATACTGTATAACATTAAAAAATATATTATCGTATTTTATTTAAGTGTTATTGTCATAATTATTATATTATTGTTATTTTATTAAAAAAAACTATTTAACTTCTTAATACATTATGATTATAATATATGTATTTATAAGAAATTATTATTACTATTATTATTGTTATTATTATATGAATAGTAATTTTTAAGGGAAATAATTAACAACAATATTTTAGCAATACTTTACATACTTGTTAGTTGTCACGTTTCACATTATGACCAATTATGAGGTGCGTAAAACTGCACGTAGGTGTACCCAATACTGATTGTTACATCCCGACAAAGTGACGTCATGGTTTTTCTTTCGTTGGAACTTGAGCGTGTCCCGGGTGGGAATGTTTGAGGTGAAAGTGGGGATGAGGAGGGAGGAAGGGAGGAAGAGGGGAAATGAGACAAGGGGAGGAGGAGGAGGAGGTGGTGGAGGAGGCGGGGCTTCAAAGTATGAACTTGTGTATGATTTAAGCCGCAGGAGGAGGAAGAAGTAGCAAGAAGACGAGCGGACGAGCTAACCGGACGTGTTTCTAAACCGCCTTTTCTCATTTCGTTTTTCTTCGATCCACACTTTGTGCGCAAAGCGGAGTTGCGCGCGCAAAACGCGTCGAGCGAAGGAGCCCTCCAAAACCAAAAGGAGAAACGAAGCAGAAGGAGGCACGACAGTGGTCATGGATACGTGCTCGCGGATTCTCCTGCTGCTCCTGCTGCTGCACTCCGCTGCCGTCTTGTCCCTGTCCACGCGTAAGTCAAGTCACACATGCGCAAAAGACAGCGATTTTTTTTATTATTATTATTATTATTTTTTGCGCAAATGTCTTATTAAGTATGGCAATGCCGACTTTCATGCGTGGAAAGAAAAGATCATCAAAAGCAACTTCAGGGGGCTTCTCACGAGGGTGACACCCCCAAATTTTCTTCTTTGGCACCCCTTGGGGACATTATGTAGCTTTTAGATTCATTAATGTTCCCCCAGAACCGGCCCATGAGGGACATTTTGTGTTGTGTCCGGCTCTACCGCTATACACCCATTTGGGGGTTGCAGGGGCTTGTTGTTAGTAGGGATGGGCGAGTACGGATAGCAGGTATCGTAATGGGCTGATACCAACTTTATTTAAAGGTATCGGGTCGTCGTTCAAAAGAAAGAATCTTTAAAGTGAACGTGACTGATTGGATCACTTTCTTAAGGCGAGTCGCAGTGGGCGGGGAGCAAAAACGGAATTTCAGAATTAGATGCTGATGCGAATGAGAACGAAAGGGTCACTTTGGAAGTAAATAGGAAAGATTTTAACACTTAAAATCACTTTTAATGGCTTCATCGTATACATTGTTATGACAACTGTATGATTGACATGCACATGGCAAAAAAAAAATAAAAATGAGACGCCTGGACGGGACCTACCTAATATTGTCTCAGTTGTTTATTTTTATTTCCCATCTCCAAAATATTATTTTTGGCAAAGAGTAATTCAGGTTTATATATAGCCTCTCATTGGCCTCGTATATTGGATCCAGTGAGGACACCCTGTGTGAAGTATAAATGCCCAGCTACTGCACGGCTGACTTTCAACAAGTCTGCAGTCGATAATTCCTTTAACACATGAGGGCTTGTGGTGGTGGTGGTGGTGGGGGGGAATCAAAACAGTGACATCATTAGCTCGGGTCTCCGAGAATGTTCACGACAGTAACGTAAATAAATCAACGTAAGTGCGTTTCCTGGCTTAAGTGGCTGGATGAGTTTTTTTCTTTTCTTTTATGGGTAGCAGCACTAAAGCTTTAAAGGGCGCTATAAAAAGAAAAAAAGAGGGAATACAATAGACCTCCATCATCAAGCGCTTCCTGTTGTTTATGACAAGGGGGCTAATTGCTCGTTACTGTCATATGAATGATTGTAACTTTTTCTGCGCTCGACAATTAAAGGGGGAAGGAAGTTTTGTGTTGTTGGAGGTGATAAATTGACGTTTTTTGATTTAGTGTAAAAAGTTTATAGCATCGCTGTCCTATGAAAAATCATATATCTCAAGTTTTTTGTTTTCTCACGATAAAAAAAACAACGATTTTTTTGTGTGTGCATATAAATTAAACAGAATATTTGGGGATGCTTGTTTTTGCTGCAGGGTAGAACAGACTTAAATGTTATGTACTGTATCTCCAAATTTTGTGAAATCCCCCCCCCCCCTCCTTATTTTTTTAATTAAAAAAACAAGCATAATCATATTTCCCTGTTTCAGATCAACTTTTCTATCCATACTTTCTGATGCAGCGTGTGTAACTGCCGCATGGTCATTTTTGTGTAGATTGTGATCTTTGCTTTTGGGTGCACGTCGCCACCCGCACCAGAGAGGGCGCTGTAAGGTGCATGTGTGTATGTCAGTGGGTAGAGGAAGAAAGGAGAGTGAGAATCATCACAGCAATGTTAAGTTTGTAAGCGAGAAACAGAAGAACGTTTAAAGACAGAAGGAAGGAAAAATAAGTATTCAAAGCCAACGAGATAAGTTTGTGTTGTGTCTGTCAACACATTTGTGTAAATTAAGTCAAAGTTGTCTTAATTTCCTTTATGCTAATTGTTGTGTTTTTATGTGTGTTTTTGCTCTTGTTTTCACGGTGGGTTTATTGTTTGGCAAGGAGCAATAAATTCAGCAGTCAAAAGAAAAAACACTGTCTTTGGCTATTAAGTGCAATCTTCCAAATCAAAACACGCATCTCTTATTTATATTTATTTATGTTTATCTAATAAACCGCATAGACTATGAAAAGAGTTAACAGCACTTGGGTCAATTTGACTCAATGTTTTGGGTTAAACGAATAACCCAAAAGAAAACTTATTCCAAATTAGCAGTACAGAAAATTTTAAATATAAACAAATTATGACTGTCAGAAAATAGGCAAAATGTTGATCATTGTTTTCCAAAGTAAAGCAAATATCTTACTTTGATTCAACCCAACGTTAGTCAGACCAATTTGATGGAGGACTACAGAAATTGTAATATTTACTGTTGAAAAGCGGGCATTCGACAACTTTAAATGATTGATTCATTTGATAATGGATTAGTTGTCGATTAATCGTTGCACATCTTTCACTGACCTTCCATCATTTCATCCCCCAGATGTGGCAGTGGTCTACCCCCAGGACCCCGTCCTCCGCGTGGGCTCCAACCTGACGGCCAGTTGCTGGGTGCAACCGGATTCCGGCGTCCACGCCAGTTCGCTGTACTGGACGCTCAACGGCCAGCGGCTTCCCGCCTCCTCGTACCGAACGCTGAGCCCCAGCAACCTCAGCGTGACACTCAGCGGGCTTAACGCCTCGCGACAGACATCCGGCGACAATCTGGTGTGCCACAACCACAAGGGACACATCCTGGCCGGCTCCTGCATCTACGTCGGAAGTACGTTGAATTATTATAATTTTTTGGTCATTATTGCGATTTATTTTGTGAGGGTCTCATGTTTTTTTTTTTAAACAAATATAAGTAATAAATTAATCTGCATAACAATAGATCTCCCCCCCAAAATATTATTTTTGTAATGGAAGTTGCGGACGTGAGTGAGAGGAGTGTAAAGGAAGTGGGAATACGAAGAAGGAAGCAGTGGGATTTTTTTTTTTTTTTTTTTTTTAAGGGTCTCTCCATACACTTGTGGCCGTAATTTAAGTTTTAGTACGAGGGCCTCCACTAGTGTGTGTGTCGCTTTGAGTGCCTGTGTGGTCCATTACGCGCACTATCACTCACGGGGCATCACGCTGACACACACGCATACTTTTACACACACACACATGCACGCACGCACACAGTCGTCATACAAGCAGTAAACACTTTTTACGGCGCTCCTGTCAATACGAGGGAAAACCAAGCCTTAAATTCCTCCTCTGCTGAAAAATGTTCTTTTGCCTCCTCCGTTGGCTCTTTGACTGCCATTGTGCAAAATGATGTTAAAGTGCTTTGACACCCAAAAGCCCCCCTAACTCATTTAAATTGACTCTATGGATTGTTTCCAGTGTCTACATTTGGCTATCATCAATAAGTGGCCATTAACGACAATTTTAGTTTTAGTTATTCCGTTCGTTAGAGCAACCTTGCTTTACACACATGTAGCAGCAAAACAATACTCACGGACATACTACTGTATGTTTTCTCTTGCTCTGTCGAAACGGCAAATATTCTTGCAGCTTAGTAGGGCACCTTCTCTGCCTCTTACACTTTTTTTTATATACAGTAGTCATAAGAACTCACGCTTGTTTTTGCCGCAAAAAAACACTTTGTAAGTAGAGCCATCAGATGAAAACGAAGCGACACACATACACGCGCAGCATCGATCCTAATCTCTCTGTATGGTGACGGTGTTCGGAACCTTGTGTTCTCGGAGATTTGTGGCGGTGGGGGGGGGGGGGGGTGTTGTTGGCAGGACTCTGAAATCTGATTACAATTGCACGAGCTCACGCCACACAAACAGGCACGATCACCAAATAAAGTCAAAAAGAGGTTGAAAAAACATCCCTCCAAAGTAATAGCGTTTTATTATTATTATTATTAATTTTATTTTTTTTTCACCTTCTCTTCCATTGCGTGTGTTCCCACAGTGCCTCCGGAGAAGCCTCTCAATTTGACGTGCTGGTCTCGGAACACCAAAGACCTGACGTGCAGCTGGACGCCGGGAGGGAAGGGGGAGACCAGCATTAGCACCCAGTACTTGCTCAAGTACAAGCTCAGGTGTGTGCACACTTCCAAAAAGCACATGTGAAATGCAAGCTTTTTATGGTGGTGGTGGTGGTAACGCAACTCACTTTGTAATGAGCAGCAGTTGGGCAGAATTTTTCCAAAAAGAGGCTACAAACTGCTTAATGCCGCTCCAGTTGAGGATTACTGTCAGACTTGCCATGAAACACGGATAATTACACATTGTGTAATGTATTTCAAACAACCACACAATGTTGCCTTAAGAGTGGCACACTAGCTTAATGCTAATGCTAACGCAAAACAGCGCCGGGGCACTCAGTTGAAATTTAGCCATGATTTCGATTTTGCCACGTCCCGATCATAAAAAAATGATTATAAGGTGAGAAAAATGAAAATTCTCGCCGTTGTTAAAACACAAAAAAGAACTGAATACATTCAAGTCAGTTTTAGAAAGATTGCCAGTGCTCATGCTAGCAGAAAATGCTAATGAAAAATAGCATTCAGCGTCGGTACCAGATGTGATCGGGCTGCCAGATCGCATCGGGTCGCCAACGAACACGTCACGCTACAGGATTGGCTGGAAATGATCCAGTTGACCTCAAACATCGGAAAGAAATGTTAAAGATGTGATTTAATAACAAAATTCACGGACTGTAATTGTAAAAACGTAAGTAAACCGAAGAATATAAAAGCAAGATATATTGAATAAATAAATAAATAAATAATAAAATAGATTGAATAAATAATACACGTGTTCCTATTAACGTTATGATGCATTGTGATTTGTGAACAGCTAAAAAAAGAAACCAAGCCGAAGTGAACACTACTGAATCGCGCATTTCGTTCGAACTGACATAATCGGCAAGCTCGACGGCGCTTCAATCTATTTTTTCATTTCTTCAATCTTAAAGTATCCTGCTTTTATATTCTTAGGGTTATTTACCTTTTGACAATTTCAGCCCATACATTTTGTTGTTTAAATGACATATTTAATATTCTCTCTTCAATGTTTTGACCAATTTTTTTGTCAAATAACTTTATTGAACAATTGTAAAGGGATAATCTCCAGCAAATCCTGTAACGTGACAATTCTACATGGTATGACACGAAATAAGGTACCCAAGGTACCAGTTAAGCCGAGAAAGTCTCAAGACGTGTGAAAATAGAAACACAACAAAATAAATCCAAATAAATATGTCAAAGTGATGCATCAAGTTCTATGTCATTAACATAAAGAAAACCGTTTACCCAAAGACTTTGCGATGGCGAGTCAACAGCATTTACAAGCTTCAAACATGAAATGAAGCCATTTAAAATCCCTAAATAGTGGAAGTTGACGTCCTGAGGGGTACATTTCTGGATTTTGCGGTGCGTGTAAATAAAGAGCCTCGTAAAAAGCGGGCGCGTCATCGCTGTTGCTATGCCCTGCAGGTGGTACGGCAAGGAGAAGGAGTGCGAAGACTACACTCACGCTCAGCCGTATTCGTGCAGCATCACTCGCGACCTGCACCTCTTCACCCCGTATGAGATCTGGGTGGAGGCGTCCAACCGGCTGGGCCACGCCGCTTCCGACGTCATCATGTTGGATATTCTTGATGTGGGTAAGTGCGGACGCTAAGACGACCTCTGTCTGACCTCCTCTTGCGGCTTCTACGGGTGTCGGCCATGCCCCGGGCTGGTAAAAGAGGCTTCAAAAGCATGTGAACCCAATGCAAAATCCTCCCAATTTTTTTCTAACTTTAATTATTTTTTCCGTACCGCCTGTGTACCGCCTGTGTTTTTTTTTTTAAATACAGTAAAACTAATTCAAAAAGTGAAACGCAGCAACAGTCACCGCCAAAACGCTGTGGCCAAGTAATCTCATTTGGACACGCATTATTCTGTGAAATTTGCCGTTTTGCAATCATAAAAAGGATGTGTGGCATCTGGAACCGCAGCAAGATTCCCAACATGTTGTATGTATTATACTATTGAAATGATCCAAGTTTTATTTGTCTTGTGTAGCATGCATGGCTTTCAATTGTGCGGCTCAGCTTTATTTAATCTGTGCTATCGGGATGTTAGCACGCTAAGGTGTTTACAGACCTCTCTTTAATTTACTTAAATTATGAGTAATACATTTAAAAAAATAATAATAATAATAATCATCATAAATCGAAAGACATAACTTTAACCAAGGAGCGTTTACTTTTTTTGTGTTGAGTGTTAGCTCTTTCACACTAGCAAATAGCTAAGCAGTTTGGGACCGTTTTTTGTCATTGAATTGACTAAAAGAAAGATAATTGAAGGTTACATTTGATACCATATTGAAGTTTATGTCTAAAAATCTAATATAACTTTTGCCATGAAAGATATAAGCAGTTAGTTTCTGTATTTAATCGTAAACTAATCTACGCTAGCAAGTTGCTAACTAGCTTGTGACCCCATCACTGTTTAATTGAGTGTTAGCTCTTTCACACTAGCAAATAGCTGAGCAGTTTGGGACCGTTTTTGTCATTGAATTGACTAAAAGAAAGATAATTGAAGGTTACATTTGATACCATATTGAAGTTTATGTCTAAAAATCTAATATAACTTTTGCCATGAAAGATATAAGCAGTTAGTTTTTGTATTTAATCGTAAACTAATCTACGCTAGCAAGTTGCTAACTAGCTTGTGACCCCATCACTGTTTAATTGAGTGTTGGCTCTTTCACACTAGCAAATAGCTAAGCAGTTTGGGACCGTTTTTGTCATTGAATTGACTAAAAGAAAGATAATTGAAGGTTACATTTGATACCATATTGAAGTTTATGTCTAAAAATCTAATATATCTTTTGCCATGAAATATATAAGCAGTTAGTTTCTGTATTTAATCATAAACTAATCTACGCTAGCAAGTTGCTAACTAGCTTGTGACCCCATCACTGTTTAATTGAGTGTTAGCTCTTTCACACTAGCAAATAGCTAAGCAGTTTGGGACCGTTTTTGTCATTGAATTGACTAAAATAAAGATAATTGAAGGTTACATTTGATACCATATTGAAGTTTATGTCTAAAAATCTAATATAACTTTTGCCATGAAAGATATAAGCAGTTAGTTTCTGTATTTAATCGTAAACTAATCTACGCTAGCAAGTTGCTAACTAGCTTGTGACCCCATCACTGTTTAATTGAGTGTTAGCTCTTTCGCACTAGCAAATAGCTAAGCAGTTTGGGACCGTTTTTTGTCATTGAATTGACTAAAAGAAAGATAATTGAAGGTTACATTTGATACCATATTGAAGTTTATGTCTAAAAATCTAATATAACTTTTGCCATGAAAGATATAAGCAGTTAGTTTCTGTATTTAATCGTAAACTAATCTACGCTAGCAAGTTGCTAACTAGCTTGTGACCCCATCACTGTTTAATTGAGTGTTAGCTCTTTCACACTAGCAAATAGCTAAGCAGTTTGGGACCGTTTTTGTCATTAAATTGACTAAAAGAAAGATAATTGAAGGTTACATTTGATACCATATTGAAGTTTATGTCTAATACCCGAATATAACTTTTGCCATGAAAGATATAAGCAGTTAGTTTCTGTATTTAATCGTAAACTAATCTACGCTAGCAAGTTGCTAACTAGCTTGTGACCCCATCACTGTTTAATTGAGTGTTAGCTCTTTCACACTAGCAAATAGCTGAGCAGTTTGGGACAGTTTTTGTCATTAAATTGACTAAAAGAAAGATAATTGAAGGTTACATTTGATACCATATTGAAGTTTATGTCTAATACCCGAATATAACTTTTGCCATGAAAGATATAAGCAGTTAGTTTTTGTATTTAATCGTAAACTAATCTACGCTAGCAAGTTGCTAACTAGCCTGTGACCCCATCACTGTTTAATTGAGTGTTAGCTCTTTCGCACTAGCAAATAGCTAAGCAGTTTGGGACCGTTTTTGTCATTAAATTGACTAAAAGAAAGATAATTGAAGGTTACATTTGATACCATATTGAAGTTTATATCTAATACCCGAATATAACTTTTGCCATGAAAGATATAAGCAGTTAGTTTTTGTATTTAA
The DNA here is from genome assembly GCF_051991255.1 of Vanacampus margaritifer. Classification (NCBI taxonomy): domain Eukaryota; kingdom Metazoa; phylum Chordata; class Actinopteri; order Syngnathiformes; family Syngnathidae; genus Vanacampus; species Vanacampus margaritifer. The sequence goes on from NC_135432.1 coordinate 64,570,142, forward strand.
TCGTAAACTAATCTACGCTAGTTAGTTGCTAACTAGCTTGTGACCCCATCACTGTTTAAATTAGTTGATTGACAGCAGTGGTTTAATGAGCTCATTATCAGTAAACACATTCAGTTAGAATGTTATTGTGTGCATTTTATTGATGAGACCAGGTTGACTGGATTAGCGGAAACATTAAGAACCGTTATGTTAGAAAATAGTCTTCTTCTAACCTGTGTTTTCTATTAAATTGGCTAAAGGTCACACACTAAAAACATTTCCCTCAGCAACATGAAATTCTGTAGACATCTCCATCATGTAGATTAGAACCACAAAAATGTTTTGACAAGCAATTTCAAATTTGGTTTGAAGTGAATGATTTACCATAGCTAGATCAAAAAAAAAAAAATCAGACCCCAAAGCCAAGTTTCAAGTAGTACTATGAAATTGTGTAGCTTTTTCCATCATGAGTGGACTCACAAAAAAGTCTCAAGATGTTATAGCGAAACAGATGGAGAAGTTCGCCATTTTGTTTTAAAGTGGCAATTTCGGCCTTTTTCAGGGATACTTCAAAGAAGAACTTAGCCAACACTTTTATGTCCATACACAGTATTTTGCGCGTAGAAGAAGATACGCCGAGGAAGAATAACAGTGGACTTGTCGACATTCCTACTTTTAATCCAGAATTCTTGAAGCGCTTAAGCTCTTTCAGGCTTTTTGATAGCAAGGGAGCGATGTTACCTTTTAAAGTATTGTTCCGCACACTGTTGGCCGGCTAGCTTGGTCAATCCTCCAAGAGACCACCATCTGGTGTTGAAAACAAACCCTCCATCGTTCTGCAAACCTTCGCACACACCTGTATACGTCCCGAGGCGAGGGCGGCGTCCTGTCAAGCGAATAGAAAAGGGGCAGGCGCTTTGATCCACACTTTGGCTTTGTTTCCTTCGGGTTGCCCCGGACGCTGCTTTGGCTTCTCGTCAAAACAAGCGAAACTGCGTCATAGCTGTGAGTCACGCGTGTCCACGGGCGGGAACACCTTCAATCGCTGATTGCCGCATTCCACAGTCGGGGTCGGTGGGGGATAGATATTCCTTGATGGCACTGACCTGATTTTAGTGCCGACAAGTGAAAAAAAGATGGTAAGGTTCAACGAACAGGCAAATACGGGGGATGATGAGCCGCGCACATGCGGGGGTTTTCTGCACAAGTCAGATCTCCATACTTTTTTAAATTGGTGGTGGTTTTCTGAATTGGATTTGGTTGCAGTCTTTTCACTTTGTTTTAGCGTCATATTTTTTGCTTTCTTAAATCCAAGACAATCCCACTCAAATATTTTGTGTCAACTTCCATTAAGGCTTTTTCATCCGCCCTCTCCCGGAGCTTGTAGTGTTTGTTTAATGGCGAGGGCTCAGTCTGACAAGACCAACAACTGAAAACGACATCTCGGTCAAAACGCAAAACAAACGGCGGGGGAGGTTAAAAAAAAAAAACAACCCCCAAAAACCCACTGAGTTGTGGAAAGCAGTGTTTTTGCGTATAGAGACATCAGGCCCGGCACTCGGAATTGACTTGATTTCGCCGGCCGCCAACATAAACGTTGCAGCGAGAGAGAAGCTATTATGGGTCCAGCTTGATGCGGAACATCTGTGACCCGACGATAGAACATCAGCACCCTCTTGTAGGGAAGACGTCAACGTGTTAATTACTACAAACGGACAAAACGACCGTACAGGCTACATTCTTTCGGAATGACTTTTTTCGCTTTCGAGGCGACGATGTAAACAGTAAAAAATTTGTAGTAGCAAATTGTTTTGAATGTCTAGTAAGTCGACGAGCAATGTTTTTTTTTATTTGTCGATGACCAAAATGAGGCAAAGTCAGGCGAATATTAAATAAAAGGTCCAAATGGATGCTTGATGTTTCTCTTTCTTTCTTTAGTTATAAAAATCATTTAACTATGATGGCAACTCTGATCTTAAGAAATTGGATTTTACCAAATAAAATATCCTTAGAATTTACCTTTATTATTAATCGTTTTCTTCGAACCATCAACAATTTGTTTTTGGTCTTAAATTTGAATTTACTTTATGAATACAATTTTAGTATAGTAGAAATACAGATATTTCTTTTTTTTTTTCGTAAAAAAATTGTGATTTTACCCTCTTTCCGTAAATTGTTTTTCTAAGAAAATGTATACAAAAATTTGATGAGAATGTAAGTTTTTTTTTTTCTTAATTTTCTGTGAGCAGTTGTGCAGTTTTCTGGGAAAATGTTTGTGACAATTGCAATTGTACTGTACAGTAAGGCATTTATATTTTTTTCAGGACTAATTCTAATCTTTTGTCCCCCAAAACCTAACTAGCTATTTTATGAGAGAGAAAAAAAGAAGCAATTTTTCGTGAATAATTTTGTAATCTTATGAACAATTTTAGCAGGGGGAAAAAATAATAATTTCCTGAGTAGCAACTGTAATTTTCTGAGAAGTGAGAAGTATTTTTGCAATTTTCTGATTTTATATTTGTAATGACATAAAAACCCAACAATTGTACAAAAAGTAAATCATCACAAAATAAATATTTTGCTGTTTTTGAAAGAAGCTGCAATTGAAATTCTTTGCTATTTTATCAGAAGTAAAATCAGAAAGTTGTGATAAAGATGGGCAATTCTACAGCACATTTATTATATTATGATTAAAAAGTTAGCAATTTTATGAGAATTAAAGTTAATAAAAGGGTCTTCAAATTGTTTTTATAATTATGATATTTATAAGCTGTTTGTATCTCCCTTGTTTTTAAAGGACAAAGCGAGCATTTCACTCGATAACGTTGACGTCAGTCTCTGCTCTTGTGGTCTTCCTCTTCCAGTAACTACGGACCCTCCGTCAGGGGTAACGGTGAGTCGCGTGGGGCAGTTGGAGGACCAGCTCAGCGTTCGCTGGGAGGCCCCGCCGGCACTCAAGGATTTCCTGTTCCAGGCCAAGTACCAGATCCGCTACAGACTGGAGGACAACCAAGACTGGAAGGTAAAGTGCAGCGACAGACAGCGACTGCCAGACGTTTTCAGAAAAGGGATGCCGTGGGTGCCAGCCGATTTTAAGCATTTTGACTGATCTTTCGAGGTCCATAGAAAATTATGTGTTTGGACTATGGAAACGCACATACTGCCAAAAAAAGATTGGACTCTCATCTACCATCAGAAAAAAAAGTTTGTTTCTACCTTATTCCGTTTTTGAGTAATCAACAATAGAAAATGGTTAGTTTCACCTGTTTTGAAAAAAAAAACGTCTTTTAACGTCTTTGGCACTCCTCCATAGGATTTTACTAAACGTTATTTAACGTTTTTGGCAGTCAAAGAGTTAGCCTACGTAGGCTAAAAACCTGGAATCCGGTTCTTGGTCAAATGTATTAAAAAATCTCAAGAAGTGGTACCTACATGGATACATTGCTACCAAGTTATCATTTTTGTTATTAGGACCTGAACGATTAATATGCTGGTGAATTGAATTGGTCAATATAAACTCAACCCCCTTTTTTTTCTTCTTTTTTTTTTTACAATAATATATTCTATGCAGACCCACTGATCTAGATATATGTATTGTGGTTAATATTGCATTGGTGGGATGTGAATTGAGCAGCAAAATCCAGCCGTTTTTATCCATCTCAGGGGGCGGCCATTTTGCCCACTTGCTGTCGACTGGAGATGACATCAATGTTGCTCAGGTCTCAGATAACAACCAATCACAGCTCAGCTTCAGAAAACTGGTGAGCTGTGATGCCTGAGCAACTGTGATGTCATCTTCAGTCGACAGCAAGTGGCAAAATGGCCGCCCCCTGAGATGGATGAAAACGGACGGATCTTCCTGCTTAACTTATGTTCCACAAATGTAATATTAATTAGAATGTCATGTTTAGACTAGTGAGGTCACATAACATATTATTGTCAGGAAATGTTTCAGATTGACTTCCACTTTAAACACTCACAATAGTTTTAATTTGAGTTTTGTTCATTTTTTTTAAAAAACTATAATCACCTTGTTGTGAACTTGGAGTCATTATCTTTACAGTGTACCACAACTGGACTGCATTCTCGAGTTGCTATTATTATTCCATATCTGCTCTTTTGAAGTCTTCTATCGCCAGATGTGAACTTTATCCGGTCTTTGGACTAGAATTTTTATGAGCTGTCCCATTCAAATCCTTAATGGATGAAAAGCCGAGCGTATCACACATGGATGGCATTCATCACTTATTAGCTCATCATCTTCCGAGTTTACCTCCGTTCATCTCTTTAATGAATGAACAATGCAACGTAAACACTCGGCCCTGCCGAGCGATTAGCGGTGAGGTAATCAAAGCGGCTTCGCGTGGACGTCAGCCAAGCAAGTCTTTGCTTGTTGAGTGGAAAAAGAGGGCGAGGCGGGCGAGAGCCAGACCCGAGACGCGACGTTCCCGCCGGGCCGGCGAATGGAGGGACTAATGGCTTCAATATGGCCACGTTGTGTTTTAATAGCCGCAAGATTACTCATGCTGTTTGTTCATTGTCCTTTAATAGGCCTGGCACATGAGTGTCAAAACATTTGCACGCACGTGCATGTGTATCTATATGTGTTGTGTGTGAGAGAGTGAATTTGTGAGAGTGAGAGCCTGTGTGTGTGTTTGTTTGAGAGAGAGAGAGAAAGAGAGAGTTTGTGTGTATTGTGTGAGAGTGTGTTAATGAGAGGGAGGGTGTGTGATAGTCTGTGTATTTGAGAGAGAGAGGCAGGTTGTGTGAGACAGCGTGTGTGATTGTATTTGAGTGTGTATATGTGTGTGCGAGAGCAAGAGTGTTTCTTTATGTGAGAGTATGTAATGAGAGAGGTTGTGTAGAGAGAGAGAGGGTGTGTGTATTTGTATTTGTGTGTATTTTGTGAGCGTGTGTGTTTATGAGTGAGAATGTGTGAGAGTGTGTATATGTGTGAGAGAGCAAGTGTTTCTTTATGTGTATTTATGTGAGAGTGTGAGTATTTGAGGGAGAGAGAGATTGTGTGTGTGTGTGTGTGTATACGAAGGAGAGAGCAAGAGTGTGTGTGTGTGTGTGAGTGTGCATTTATGTATTTGTGTGAGAGTATGTGTGTGCGAATGAGAGAGAGAGGGTGTGAGAGTCTGTTGTGCTTCTGTCTGTGTGTGAGTACGTATGCATGTGTGAGAGCGCAAGTTTGTTTGTGTCTATTGTGTGAGAGTATGTATGTAAGTGTCTGTATGTATCTTTGTAAGAGTGTTTGTGTGAGAGAGGCAGATTGTGTGAGAGACAGAGAGCGTGTGTGAAAGCGAGATGATGTAAGAGGATGAATCATGTGTGCAATTGTATAGCGAGAGAGTGAGAACCTGCGTGTGTGCGAGAGTTGGCGGCTAATAAACGGCAGAAGCGCTTTGAGATGTTTCCATAAACACACTGATCGTTGCGGTGTTCAAACATATTTGCGGCGGGAAGCCCGATTGAAGCTTTGTGAGTTTGTTTAGTTTGCTCTCCTCACTGGCATTTTGGCTGACTTTTGCAGGTGATGGATGACGTCGGCAACCAGACGTCTTGCAGGCTGGCGGGACTCAGACCTGGAACTGTGTATTTTGTGCAGGTGTGTTGTCTTGTTGTTGTCGCTCCTATGTTTCCTATCTACATATTCATATCTCTTGTAATGACGTTAATGAATAATAATGTTATTGTACAGTACATCTGTCTTTCTATTTCATACTGCCCCCAGTGGCCAAGGTGGGTGAGGGTTTGTAAAGGATGAATGGCTTTCCCATGTACTTCAACATGGAAAAGACGATTTGAGATATGATCGATTTGCGTTACGGGCATGGACAAATGAAGCTCTCATTTCAAGGCACCACTGTAATTAGTCTTTTTTTTTTTTTTTTTGTCATTTTGTCAACCACCAGGTGCGATGTAACCCGGTGGGCATCTACGGTTCCCGCAAAGCTGGAATCTGGAGTGAGTGGAGTCATCCCACCGCTGCGTCCACGCCGCACAGTGGTGAGCGCTGCACACGCACACACACGCACAGTTGGGTTTACATTTTCCTAGCCCCTCCCCCTAACCCCAACCATCAATTCCTTACCCTAACCTCAACCATAACCCAATTCAAACCTAAACTGTAAAACCCAAGTTTTGACCCCCAAAAAGAGGTTTGGACTCATGGGGACCACCAAAATGTTCCCACAAGGACACATGGGCCCCACAATGATAGTAAAAACCCAGAAAATGGTCCCCGTGATATGATATAAACCCGCATACACACACACACTTTCATATCTGCTCAGATTGAAACATTCTTTTATCAAGTGTAATTCCATCAATACTTTTTTAAATAAATTTTACTGATGTAGCGTTCTGTTCACGCTCTTCTTTTTTTCCTGGAAAATAATGAAAACAATATTTTTAAAAAATGGAGGGGAGAAAAATCTACTAATATACGAATTTGCTGCGAAAATGCATCTAATGTAGTTTTAAGTTGTAATATCACCATTCACCACTAGTTGCACTTGCTCTGGGTCTTATATAAATATTAGCTAAATAAATACTAGCAACTTTTTGCATATTTTTTTTTACATTATTTTATATATTTAAAAAAAAACTGAATGTAGAATGAATGTCAATGACATCACAATTCCATCTATTTTTTTGTGTTGCGTTTTGTTTTTGCGGCGCAGAACGCGCGGCGTCAGGCTCGTGCGACCCCAAGTCGAGCGGCGACTCCAACTCCACGCTGCGGCGCGAGCTGAAGCAGTTCTTCGGCTGGGCGCGCAAACACGCCTACGGCTGCAGCAGCATGTCCATGAAGCACTACGACCAGTGGCGGGTGCTCATGCAGAAGTCGCACAAAGCACGCAACCAGGTAGGTAAGCATCACCGCACACGCCATCACGCACGCGCGCACGCAGTCAAGCATAATGAGTAACAGATTGCGTCTTGTTCATTTAGGTTCTCGAAGGGGATAAATCGTAGCACATGCCCAGTGGAAAAACAACACAGAACGATGGGAATGACAAGCAGAGGATGGTCGTAAAAATTAGAAAGACATTTTTCTTGGTTTTTTTTTGCGGCCAGATGACATCTGGAGATGTTGCTTATTCGTCCGTTAAAGGCCTCTTTTTGCAGTCGGGACATTTTTGACACACAAAGTAGGGATAGACCGATAATCGGCCGATATTCAGCATTTTATCAATATCGGCATCGGCCTTTTTTTTTTGTTTTGTTTGGTTTTCATGGCCGATGAATTAAAAACTGTTATTTTTGCTCCGACGGGCGCTTTTCTCGGTCGGTGGCTGTTGACTCCCTGCAGCATTGGCCCGCCCACAGCACCATCTGATTGGTTGCTCGTGCAGCGCTAACAGCCAATAAGCAGCAAAAGCTCGGCTCTTCTCTCGACGCTCACATGCAGAAGAGAATCGAATGCAAACGGGCCACCGGGCAGTTAAAAAGGTAACTTAAAATTTCTACCATTTGTATTGAATGAAGTTGCCGCTGCTTTAGCTCGCGATTTAGCGTCTATTTGGGAGTTAGCGTGCAGGCTAACGATGAGCCCGCAAGCTAACCGCTAGCTTGCGAATTAACAGCTATTTGGGAGTAATGTGCTGGCTAACAGTTAGCCCGTGAGCTAACCGTTAGCTCGCGAATTAGCGGCTATTTTGGAGTTGACAGTTAGCCCGCAAGAACTTTTTCTTCTTTTTTTCTGCAAATGAATAATTGGCTCCCAACATCGGTTATCGACCTCCTTGACTACTGATATTCGGTATCGGTATCGGCCCTGACAAAAGCGTATCGGTCTATCTCTAACACAAATGAACTTCAGTGAAACGGTTCGACATTTGCAAATTTGCATATTGGAAGATTTTTGGGGAGGAGCTATTCTATGTTATTTGCTGTTTATGTGCCCAGGCCAAAGCCGTGTCTTATACAAAAAAAAAAAAAAAAAAAAATCGAATTCATCACAAATGATACTTTTGTACACTGCATGGTTCAAATGCACACAATCAGTCTGTTCGATTTTTGTCCTTTTTTTTCTTTGACTGTATCACCTCTTGCTGTAGTTTAGCTTTACAGTGAGTAAATAAGTGTGATTCAATGATGTTAAGTTTACACTGATGAGGTGGAAATGTGCCTGGTTCCGTTTTGAAGATATCAAACTGACCCATATGCAAATACACCCTCCCCCCCCCAAAAAAAAGTGCATTGTTACTTGAACCATGCAGCGCAAATCCAGCCATCATGATCACGCAGTGTTTCTAAGAAGTGAGTTAAAAAGTGCCAAAGGGTTTTTTGTTGTTGCCAAACATCTCTTGCATCGCCTTTATTTTTGTACTGAATCATAGCAGCATATTTAAGAGTGTGTAAAGTTTTGTGTTTTATTTTTTAAGTTATGTTTTAGCTAGTGAATAAATATTATTGACTGACTGAACATCGTTGGCTGTGTTTGTGTTTGTGCAGAAATGGTCATACGCAATAAATAGCTCATCACAAATTCTGAAATAACAATCACAAATGATACAAATTGAATGAATAAAAATGTATTACAATATAGAAAAAAATAGAAATTATTTAAAACTAAGCAAAATAAACAATAAAAACCTTCAAAATGAATCATTCTAAAAGTATTTATATAAAAACAAATACTAAAACTATCAGCAAAAAATATATATAGTATAGCTAATAAAATAAGGATAACATGACAAAAAAACTAAAAATAAATCTTAACAGTAAACGCAAAACTGGTAAACAATTTATCTTTCTATCTGATTTATTTATTTATTTATTTGGCGGTCACTGCCCATGCGTTATTCCCTTCATGACCTTTAGATGATTGAGCTAATTTTAATAGGATTCACTTCTCATAGAACGGATTCTATACACTTTTGATAGTGTAATAATGAGTGGTTGGTTTCGATCTTATCCTGAATACATTTAAGAGAACCCCGACTGTAATGACAAGTTTGCTCCATATTTATTTGGTTGTTACTTACGAAATACATTTTTTTGTCCAGTTTCATAGCGTATATATTGTGTAGAAACCTTATTTCCTTTTTGTCGTGATATTAAAGCTTTATATTATAACTTTGTTCTCATGTACACTGTACAGTATTACAATTTGTTTCTCATAATCCTAAAGAATTGTAATGACACATTTTCAACAACAGAGGGCAGCACGTCAACGCTTCATCTGTGAATCATGTACTTGTGCATGAAAAAGATTTTTCGGCGTTTTATCTTGTACGATTTTACGAATACACAGAGTCTAAGTAAAAAGCAATGTTCTGTTATGATCTTAATTTAGTAGATAATGCAAATTTTCCGTAGCTGTGTGCACTAGTTAATATTTCTACTTTTATCTCGCTATCACGCTCACTTTCACTTTGAGGAATGTTCTTGAGAATTTCCTGTGGGTCGTGCGTGCGCGCGCGCGAGCAGCGTGCGTGCGCGTCCGTGTGATAGTTGCACAGTCATGGCGCTGGAATCTCTCCCCGCCTTTACTGTGACAAATGCTGTTGTGTCGGACGTCTTCCTCCTCTCCTGTGGAGCGCCTCAGTACTTCCACCGGACAACTTTAAATAATCTCTCTGTAGCTTTGTTGTAGCACCAAAAGGGAAACCCCGAAAAGACACTTCAAAACGAGACTTTTGGGGACTTTTTCGTCGTCGGTTAAAGTGGCGAGCAGATGTTCTATGGGAGGTTGGCCGAGGTGAGTGATTTAAACTCCTTTTGACAGTTAAAAAAAAGAAAAGAGAAAAAAAAGCACGTCTACGTTATTATATAGCTAAAATGTGTGGGACAATTCACGACGGTGGTTGGCTTTTTTTTTGTGTGCCCTAAAAAATGTCTTGTTGATCAGTGACGTCACGGAGGGCTGCTCACACCAATCATGGACTTCTAGTTTGAGAAAAAAAAAAGTTTCAGTGTGGCTTTGTCCGTGGGAAAACAAACATTTCACTTAAGCAAAATAGTGTCCCCAAATTCTTTATATTAATGTAGAAAAAGGCCCCACTCACAACAAACAGTGAGTTAATCCCCTCTAACATTGTATTTAATATTCTAAAATACATAAATTGTTTCCGAAGACCCACATTAGTCCAGGGAGAGAAATAATCCTGGAGCCGGCCTGTTAATAACCCATAATAACAACAATTGAAACAGATTTTGTTGTTCTTATCTGTGGGGAGAAAAACTGTGCCACACACACACACACACGTATGTTTTTGTTTAATAATCCCTGATAACAATTGTGAATAATGTCCGTCGACTGACATTAACATTTTACCTACAAATTTTGGCCCGGCACCAAAAAATCTCTGTTGCCCAAAAGTGCATTTAGTTTTCGACCCGAATGACTTTTATCACCAAACCCACCCACCCGAAATAAGATGAAAAACTAAGACCGAAATGCACTTGATTGGGTTAGCCTGCTAACGTTGTTAGCTTTGGCAGAAATGAGGGCAGCAACACAAGGTAAATCTTCATCGCCAGGTTAATATTTCCAGTACAGTTATTGGTACAAAAAAAGAGCTTTATTTCTTCATAGAAGTTGTCAGACAACGCTCACAAATATGTAGCAGCGCAGCTAATCACCAAGACTGCGTGGCGGCCATGATGGCAAGAAATGTATTGCCATCAAGGGCAACGAATGAATGCATGGACGTTGAAATGAAGTCGCAACTTGCTCATTTCACCACAGATTTTTATGAGGTTCACTTTTTTTTTTTAATCATTAGCCGGGTTTACAAGGAGTCGTGTATTTTGATGAGAATGCATCCTATTGACTAAACGGAATGACAGTGCTCCATATGAACTACTGAAATGGAATAAAGAGGTCAAATCAGAATGGAATTTCATTTTTATCATTTTATATATATATATATATATATATATATATATATATATATATTATTTTCACTATCGCAGCTACTCTGCTAAATAGATGAATAAACTCTGTCTTCATCGATCTGATAGCGTAGTGGAGTATGTAAACATCAGATCACAGATCACATCACATGTAAACAGTGACAATGACATCTTCATTTGGAATGATTTCAAACGGAATGACAAACAAAACAAAAAAGGCTATTATATTAGTTTTGTAAGATAACTCATTATGAGAGAAAAAACGACCATATTCTTGGAAAAATATGGCGTTATTCTTGTGGGAAAAATGTTGAAGAAAAACTTTTGAACCCTTTAAAAATTATGACATTAATATTCTTGCAAAATTAGGAGTTTTCCTTGGAAAATAGTTGGGATGGGCGAGTATTGGGCCAATACCAGGCCTTATTTCAAGGCATCAGACTATTAGTTGTAGTACTTTCCAAAACAGTGACTGGTACCAGTATCGGCCGCCCTATTGTGGTCATTTTATGATCAGGAACTAGAAATGAGAAATTAAAAGAATAGAAAATTGCCATCAATTTCATGCAATTTTAAAGAAGAATGCTATACTGTATGTAGGTCTTTACTATCTCATTATACGATGTATAATGACAATAAATGGCATTCTATTCTTTTCTATTCTATTCTAAAATGCTCATTCATTGTTTTTTTTTGTTTCAACGTATCAAAAGTACTCGTGTCAGTATCGGTGACTACTCAAGATTGAGTACTAGTACTGGTATCAGCCAGCAAAAAGTGGTATCGGACATCCCTCGAAAATAGTCAGTGGGACTTGTTTTCTTCACACAAATATGAGAAACAATGATAAATGGACTTGCGTCTCCTTAATGTTGCGCAATGACTTCATAGTAGATCATTCAAAAGCTTTGATGCTGTCAATAGAGTCTTATGTTTTTGTTCACCTTTTTAATGGCAGTGCAGCGATGGATGACATGGCAGAAAAGAGTGTTACGCAATACAGCTCATCTTAGCGAAGCGGTTTTATTTGTTTTGTTTTTTTTACTTTACGTCCAAAGTTCAAGCAATTCATTTGAGTGCATGCTGTGTAAAGAAGTCCAACCACTGGTTAACCCTCTCTTATCATACAGTAGTGGTTATTACGTGTAAGAACTTTCATAATAACTGCAAATATGATTGACAGACACTCCAACTCAACTTCTGAATGTGACTCATTTATTGATATAGTCAAGCAATCTTATTCCAGAATTGTACCATCATTAATGAGGAAACATTTCACACATCAGTCATTAACAAAAAAAAATAATAGAGAAGCACTGGATTAACCTCCAACAAAATTACCGCATTTTGCCCCCACGCTCTAAAAAATATAATTTATACGTAGCCCTAATATGCCATTGTAAAAAAAATTGTTCTTGTAACACATTGTAAAAATAATAATACGACTATTCTCAAAAAAAAAGATTTTTTTTTTCTTACTATGACTTCATATTGTCAAAATGTGATTTTGATGGTATTCTGTTGAGATAATGACTTCATATAAGCCTTTATTATTGTCCTGACTTTTTCTTCTTCTCAATTTTCTCGCCAAACTGGATTCTGGAAAAAAAGATAACATTTATTTAGGAATAACGGCAAGGCATGGCAAACTTTATTTACTTTATATAGCACATTTCATACACAAGGCAACTCGATGCGCTTCACACAGGGAAAAAAAGCACCACACTCAAAAGCATTTGCTAACACAAGAGTTAATGATATTTTTAACTCTTTGACTGCCAGACGTTTTCAGAAAAGGGATGCCGTGGGTGCCAGCCGATTTTAAGCATTTTGACTGATCTTTCAAGGTCCACAGAAAATTATGTGTTTGGACTATGGAAACACACATACTACCAAATGAAAGATTGGACTGTCATCTTTCATCAGAAAAAAAAGTTTGTTTCTACCTTATTCCGTTTTTCAGTAATCAACAATAGAAAATGGTTAGTTTCACCTCTGTTTTGAAAAAAAAAACGTATTTTAACGTCTTTGGCACTCCTCCATAGGATTTTACTAAACGTTATTTAACGTTTTTGGCAGTCAAAGAGATAACCAAAGTAGCGAAAACAAAAAAAAGCTTGCCTAAAAAAGGACAATACTGACATTTAAACATCTAAATAAAAAACGTTAAAGATTTTTTTTTTTTAATGTAAGAAAGTTTCTAAAATTACTTAAAGAAAAAAGAAAAGATTTTAAAAAATTATTAGAATACCTTAAGGTATGGCAAAGGCGTAAAAGTTTATTCTCGGTAGATATCTCCTAAAAATATGACTTTATTTTGTAAAAATAAGACTGAAAACAAAAAACGACTGTTTTGCAATCAATAGGACTTCATCCTCATTATATTATTTTTCAGCTCATAAATGAACAGTTTTTCTAAATAAATAAAAAAATAAAAAGACTTTTGATCCATCATTTTTATAGTGGATGCTGTATTTACACGATTCATTGATGCAAAACGATCGCTTACTTGCCTACTGTGGTTTTACTACTGAATCCCTGTCAAAGGTTTTTTTTGTCAGAGTGGAGAAGTCGGGCAGCAAGCCCCGAGCTCCCGCCCATTTTCTGGAGGTCATAAGATGGCGTGTTAAAGGGGCCGAGGGAACCGCAGGCTGAACAGATTTGATTGTGCAACGCGTGCAACTGCAAAGCTTTTTTGCAGAAGCTGGCGGTTCGAATCACGAGTTTGAAGAATTAAACACGCGGAACGTTTTTTTTTTTTTCTGCTTACGTTGAAGCAAGTGACTGGCGGCTAGAAAGATTCATTGGTTTCTTTTGTAGGTGTAGTAAGTGACGCATTCAGAGCCGTTCTCCTGGCTGAGTTCAGCTGAATAAATGTCTTGTAAAGACATTTTAAAGGACAACTTTCATTTTGCCAAAATTATGACTTTATTCTTTGAAAATAATGGAGTTGTCTCTATTCCTGAACAAATAAGACAAAAAAAAAAAAGAAGCTATTTTCTTAAACAAATATCTTCGGTTTTGAAAAAATATGAAATTGATAAGCGACAATATGAATTTATTTTATTATTTGATTTATCTTCTACCGAAATGTGATATTCGTGTCGTTTTCGGATGTGGATACAAAGACCACACTAATTCGTTATTTATGCAACTAAAAACTTTAAAATGTCATGAATTGAAGGAGTTTAACCACCTTATAATAATGTATAAAGCCTATCATGAAATTTTACCAGTGAATATACAAATCAAATTTTTAAAAAAGAAAAGAAAAGGGAAAGTGATTATAAATTAAGAGAAGCATACTTTTTTCCCAAATCTAAATATAGAACAAAACAAAAAGAACGACGTATTTCAACTCAAGGTGTCAGTTTGTGGAACATTCTGAATTGTAAAAAAAATAATAATAATTCAGTTTTTTTTTTATGTATAAAGGCACAATTACTGGAAAAAATATATATAACACAAGAACATGCTGTTGAATTATTTTATATAATTGTTACATTGAAAACGTCTTGACCGCTCACTGTCATTTATTTTATGTTGATTCTTTTTTTTCTGTGTTGATCAGGGGGCAGAGATATCAGTTTTTTACTTCTTTCTGTCCCCTTTCATTTATTTCATTTTAAAGAGTGAAAATTGAATTGAAATTTATAAAGCACGCCTAATATTAAAAAAAAAAATCGAGTTTTATAAAAAAAAAACAAAAAAAACTTTATTCTCCTAAAAATGTTATTCTTGAATAAAAACATTTTATTTAAAAACAAATCATTTTTTTCTCTTGATAAAATATCCAATATAAAAAAAATAAAAAATAAAACCTAAAAGCGTGTTTTGATTGGTTGGCGAGTGCCCACCTGAATAAGCCGCCGCTTGAACAAAGAAGTGCGCACATATGCGTGCGCGTGGCATACACGTGCCAAACGAAAGTGTGTTTTAGATTTGTTCAAACAAATAACCAGTCACGTCAGCGCAACTGTTGCATTAAGATTATATTGTACAAACTAACCTGAGTAAACAAAACTTCTCCGAATGGATACGTGTTGCAGAAGGAAAGACTTCCATGTGTTTGTCGCGCTAACTCGGATGTTAGCCTGCACCGGCGCTAAGCAATCAGGTCAAATAACCTGCCAACAAGTTTTCTTGCATATTTTCATTAGGCGTAAAAAAAAAACCACACCAATCTATATCTTCTGATATGAATTCCTTATATCGTGATACACTTTTTTAGCATATCAGATCTGTCAGGCTATTTTTATTGGCAACAATAATTGAATGCATTCCTCGTGCCTTTGTGTCGCAGGCCTCCAGTGACGTCAGAGTGACTTTATCATTTTTCAGTCAAACAGGTTTGAGTTAGTGTTAGAGGTTGTTTGTTTCGTCACTTGGGATGGCTTTGACATCTTTTTCAAGAACATTTTAGATGTTTGAAGTGATGCTATTGAGGGAAATGTTTTTTTTTTGTTTTTTTTACACCCCTCTAAAACAACAACAAAAATCATTCAATTTTAGTTAAAATGTTTTTCTCCCAACTGACTTTATTTCTCAAGCACTCAAACACTTTATTCTCTGAAAAAAATTTGACTTCATTTTCATTGCAATGTAGTACTTTATAGAAATAATAAGAAAAGTACTATAAAAAATTCTCCAAAAATAATAATTCTCTTGATTAATTGCTTATTCTGAAACAAATCCTCTATTTTTCAAAAAAAATGAAAAAAAATTGGATTTTCATGTTTTTTTTTAAGCCAAATCATTCATAAAAAAAAAAAAGCAAAAAAAAAACCCGCTACGAAACATTCAATATGTTTGCCACGAAAAATGAGGAAAAGCCCTGAAAAAATGCCACCAAAATAGTTTTTAAATGTTAAAAAATATTAATAATTTGACCGCGGGTGCCAAACTGCAAATATGCAGAAGTTGAATTTACAGTATCTTACAATAAAAATTATTAAAAACACATGACAAAATCTTTGGTTTAGTTTTTGGTGAGTCTGGAACGGATGAATCACTTTTCCATTCTTTTCAATAGGGAAATATAATTTGAGATACCAGTGATTTGAGTTAGGAGTATAGCAATGTAACAAATTGAATTTGTATCTCAAGGCACCCCTGTATTGAATTTATTCTTAAACAAACAAGACAATTTGTAAGCTATACAACAGTTTTTTTGTTTTTTTTATGTGTTTAATGAATGAATTAGTAGGCATCCTCTGCCAAGAGAAGTGAAACTCACACATGTTCACGTTAGCTCTCTCATTGCTTGCAGGATCACCGCGGCAGGAAGAGGATTCCAAATTGGGAAAGTGTCTCGTTAGTGTCCACCAACCAGCGACCGATGCGTCTGATTGGATCCGATTGTGGACTAGCTGCAGAATGACCGCCGGGTCAGGATTTCCTTCTGTCAGCCATGTTGGAGCCAGATGAGGTCGTCGCCATGAGCCTGGCATCAATGAAGTGTAACTCAAGCATCGATGGGGAAAAATGGAGGCAAATTTCGGACATCGTTGAATTGAAAGCGCAAAGATTTATGGGCTAAATTCAAGGAACTGCAATACCCGCAATGCATTGCTCGATGAGAAAGAAGCCGCGGACGCGTGGATCGGACTTCTCGGCCATCGCCGTGCCCTCCATGCACGGCTCGGGCTACCTGGACTACACGGTGGAGAGCCACGCCTCCAAGTCGCTGAAGATCATGGACGAGTTCAGGAGGCAGGAGATGCTGTGCGACTTGGTGCTGCGCGTCACCAACAAGGACAAGACCATCGACTTTAAGGTGAGCAAAGGGAATGCGGCGATGATAGTGGCACGCAGGTACTGTACTTGGAAATTTGAATGCTAGATTTGGAAAAGTTAGATTGTTAATACAGCGTTGTGGTTATGGGGTTAATTTGAATGCTAACATTGCACTTTTCGCAAATTCAAATGCCGGCATTGTAATTTTCGGAAATAACGCTTTAGTTTTCGGAAATTCGAATGCTAACATTGTAGTTTTCGGACAAAAAAATAATTTTTCTGAAATTCAAATGCTAAGATTCTAGTTTTCGGAAATTCAAATGCTAGTATTGTAGTTTTCGGACAAACATTTTAGTTTTCGTATATTTGAATGCTAACATAGTAGTTTTCGGAAATTCGAATGCTAGTATTGTAGTTATCGGACAAATATTTTACTTTTCAGAAATTCGGATGCTAACAGTTTTCGGAAATTCTAATGCTAAATTTGTAGTTTTCGGAAATTCAAATGCTAGCATTGTAGTTTTCGGACAAACGTTTTAGTTTTCGTAAATTCGAATGCTAACATTATAGTTTTGGGAATCTCAAATGCTAACATTATAGTACAGTAGTACTAGCAGTAGTTTTAGTAGTTTTCGGAAATTTGAATGCATCAGACCAACATTTTAGTTTTCGTAAATTCGAATGCTAACATTGTAGTTTTTTGAAATTCGAATGCTGCCATTGTAGTTATCGGATAAAAAAAAATATTTTTTGGAAATTCAAATGCTAGCATTGTAGTTTTTTGAAATTCGAATGCTAATATTGTAGTTATCGGACAAAAAAATTATTTTTCCGAAATTCAAATGCTAAGATTATAGTTTTCGGAAATTTGAATGCTAGTATTGTAGTTTTCGGACAAACATTTTAGTTTTCGTATATTTGAATGCTAACATTGTAGTTTTCGGAAATTCGAATGCTAACTTTGTAGTTTTCGGACAAACATTTCAGTTTTCGGAAATTTGAATGCTAACATTATAGTTTGGGGAATCTCAAATGCTAGCATTATAGTACAGTAGTACTAGCAGTAGTTTTAGTAGTTTTCGGGAAAACATTTTAGTTTTCGGAAATTTGAATGCATCAGACCAACATTTTAGTTTTCGGAAATTCAAATGCTAACATTGTAGTTGTCGGAAATTCAAATGCTAAGCTTGTAATTTTCGGAAATTTAAATGCTAACATTTGAGCTTTAGATAAGTTTTTACAAAAATATCAACCAGCAATACAATATAAACAGTATCAATCAATACCAACAATTTTTTTGAAATTCAACTGCTGCTGAAACTGTACTTTTCAGGTAGTCAACATTTCAACCCTAGATAATTGTTGAGTTCATACTTTTCAATAATTTACAGTTGCTAAAACTGCTGTCAGTTTTAAACAAAAAAAGAAGAAGTCATTGCTCATATAGTAATATGAAATGCAACATTGCAATATAAAATTGTATTATGACATTATTTGAGTTTGTGCCTTTATTTATCATTATTATTATTTTAATTTTTTTAAATAGAATGCAATATTTCATTTATTTTTTTCCGTTCCTGCGTTAGGTGCACAAGCTGGTGCTGGCCTCCTGCAGCCCCTACTTCCGGGCCATGTTCACCAGCAGTTTCAAAGAGTGCCAGGCCTCCGAGGTCACCCTGCGTGACGTCTGCCCTCAAGTGTTGGGGAGGCTCATTGACTTTGCTTACACGTCGCACATCATCGTGGGCGAGAAGTGTGTGCTGCACGTACTCTTGGCTGCCATGAGGTAAAAAAAAATAAAATATTTTTTTAAAAGCCTAGTAGGAGTTAAAAAAAACAAAACAATTATTATTTTGTGTAATTATCAAAAATTTTCATTGCTAGCATATTTATCGTAAATGCGATTTTCTTTTTCCTTTTAGTTCAACATTTCAACCTTAGATGATTGTCGAACACTACGTTATGATTTTTTTTATAATTTTTCAGCATGAAATTATTATTGAAGAGTACATTACTGCCTTGTTGAAGATTTTATGTTTTTTTTTTGCTTAGCAATACAAATTCAAAAATTGAACAGTTTTTCGAAAGACAAGAGTTTATTAACTTCAGAGAATTTTTTTTTTTTAAAGCGCCGAAATCGTTGACAGGCATTTCTTTTTTTGTTGTTGCTTCTCTGATGATTTGGCTTTGTTAACATAATAGCGTTCAGAAATACAATATCCCAATGTTCGATGATTGCAAAGCTTGAACTCGTACCCAAAGTCTACGTTTGCTATTCGTGTTGACATTAATGAACAAGTTCTGAATGAACTTGAATTGACTACTTATTGTACTTTTCCCGAAAAACATGTCATACTTCAACAAATGAAAAATACACTTTGATGAAAAAGTGAACAAAAGCTATATACACTGCTTAACATTCGAGTTTAACGCTCATTAGCCGGCAACTTTTGCGTTGCTTTTTTGCAATTTTGTCACGGCAGTTGCTTTAACTCATTCACTGCCATTGACGGTTATAAACGTCAAAAATTAATTTGAACTATTCCTATCAGTTAGAATTTTTTTCCCCACTTTTGTTAGCAAAAGTATGGAAACCTAGACATTTTTTTAATTATATATATTTTTTGAAAAAAGAAAAGATTATTAAAAATTATTTAGTAATTAATCGCATGACTTCAATGGTTAATTTACAATTAATCACACATTTTATATCTGTTCTAAATGTACAATAATTTTTTTCCTTGGTTTTCACACTCCTGTTAACAAAAGTGAAAAAAAAGTTAAACTAATAGAAATAGTTCAAATTAATTTTTGACGTTCATAGCCGTCAATGGCAGTGAATGAGTTAATAACGGCAACTATTCCTTCATGTCTCACGTTAGGTTCCAGATGGATGACGTGGCCAAGGCGTGCTGCGACTTCCTCACCAAGCACCTGGAGTCGTCCAACGTCATCGGCATCACGCGCTTTGCGGAGGAGCTCGGATGCGTTGATCTGTACCAGCGCGGCCGCCAGTACATCAACACGCACTTCAGTGAGGTGATGACATCATCGTTGTCTTACCTTATGATGAGTTGGTGTAAAAACAAAAACAAAAGAAAAAACAATTGGCAACATTTTGACGAGTTTAACCCTGGAGAACCCAAGAACCCTTTTCTTCTTTGGAAAATTATGAATTATACATTAAATGACTGCTATAAGTTCACTGAACACCAAAATATGTTTTTTCCAATTTTAACCCTTTTTTTTTTAAACTAGCTCAGAGTTGCTAATTTATCAAAATATATATATATAAAACATACTCCTAGGCATTCTGCAACATGATATGAAATAGATTAACAAAAAAAAACACAATTTTACCATCTGATGGTTTGCTGAGAAGATGGTTTTGTTTGGATTGATTTCCAGCTCAACAAAACAACATGTTGCCAGCCATCTTGTCAGCACCACTCTGGCTCATGTAAGTGCAATGTTCATCCACTAGAGGGCCCCATGCAGGGGTCAGAAGTGGCACTCTGGACTTTTGAAGTTAAATTTGTAAAAAAAAAAAAGAAAGAAAAAAAGGTCTTTGTTATTTGAGTAGCAGAATTTATAGGGGCCAAATTTGACCCCGTGGGTTCTCTAGGGTTAAAAGCACAATCAGCAATCCCCATGAGCGGGATACCCCCCCCATTCCTTCATGTATTTGTCTCTCGATATTCTACCCAAATCTTCCTTTTTTTTTGTGGTGGTGATTTCCAGGTGATAAAAGAAGATGAATTCTTCAGTCTGTCGCACTGCCAGCTGCTGGAGCTCATAAGTCAGGATAGTATCAAGGTGCTCTGTGAGTCTGAGGTATGTGCTGACTAGAGATAGACCCATATGTTTTTTTTTAGGGCCGATAACCGATATTTGAAGCCAATATTCATTTTCAGTAAAAAGGGAGGGGGGGGGCACATACATAACTCGACATCACTTCATACATCGTTTTGATGCCTTCAGTGAAAATAAAGCAAATGCATTGAATACGAAAGTGTGTCCAAGCTTTCGGCCTGTACTGTATGTTGAACTCTCGTAAAAAAACTCCATTAGGGCCACAGTTCTAATCTAGGAATCTAATGAATACGGTATTCTGTGACATGTAGATGACGTTACATCAAATAAAATAAAATAAAAAAATAATAATAAAAATAAAAATAAATAAAATCAATTTCCTTTGAAGGTGTACAAAGCGTGTACCGACTGGGTGCGATGGGACATGGAGAATCGAGCCCAGTACCTTCACGCCCTCCTGAATGCTGTCCGCATCTACGCTCTTCCGCCAAAGTTCCTCAAAAATCAGCTTCTTTCCTGCCCAATCCTCAGCAAGGTAAAATTCCCCGCCTAAGTTTAGCCTTTCCTAGCTAAGTGCTAACGGACGGGAGGAAGGCTAATATTCGTGCTTCCAATTAAAACAAGGGTCGTGACCCCAGTCACACGCTCTTTGAATATTTCTATTTTCCACACTTTGCTTCTTTTTTTTTTTTGGTATTGTGTACTGCAGGCCAACGCTTGCAAGGACTTCCTGTCGAAAATCTTCCAGGAAATGACGGTCAGGATGGTCCCTCCAGCGCCCATACGTGGAACACAACTCATCTATGTGGCCGGCGGGTATTTGTCATATTTGTCCTCGCTGCTTGAAAGTATACATCTCTGTCTTTTGCTTTTATACCCCCCCCCCCAAAAAAAAAAACATATTGTGGGAATTTAAAAGGTTAAACAAAAATCATAAAATGTGTCAAAAAATATGGCTAAAAATTTTTACTTAGATGACTTGTTTTTTGTTTGTTTAAAAAAAAAAGACTGCCAACATGTAAAAACTGCCTAAAAGTATATACAGTATCTTAAAATGTTTTGTCTTTTGCTTTTAGACCAAAAAAAAAAACCAAAATCACAACAAAAATTGCATATTATGGGGAATTCATAA
Source organism: Vanacampus margaritifer (assembly GCF_051991255.1). Taxonomy (NCBI): domain Eukaryota; kingdom Metazoa; phylum Chordata; class Actinopteri; order Syngnathiformes; family Syngnathidae; genus Vanacampus; species Vanacampus margaritifer. Next base: position 64,591,674 of record NC_135432.1, read on the forward strand.
GGTTAAAAAAAAAATCATAAAATGTGCCAAAAAGGTCATGTAAAACAGTCTGATAGCACATATGTCCAAATTGTTGTCTTTTGTTTTTATCAAACAAACAAACAAAAAACTAAACAAAAAAAAAAGTTGTGTTTTGGGGGAAACTTTGTTAGGTGATGACTTTTTTAAAAATTTAGTCAGATGACTTGTTTTGTTTGTTTTGGGGGGGAAACTCAGTAACGTGTAAAAACTGCCTAAAAAGTATGTACAGTAGCTCCAAATTTTTTGTCTTTTGGTTTTATAATTTTTAAGGTTAAAAAAATCATAAAATGTGCCAAAAAGGTCATGTAAAACAGTCTGATAGCACATATCTCCAAATTGTTGTCTTTTGTTTTTATCAAACAAACAAACAAAAAACTAAACAAAACAAAAAAAGTTGTGTTTTGGGGGAAACTTTGCTAGGTGATGACTTAAAAAATGTAGTCAGATGACTTGTTTAGTTTTTTTTTTTGGGGGGGGGACTCAGTAACGTGTAAAAACTGCCTAAAACGTATGTACAGTATCTCCAAATTTTTGTCTTTTGGTTTTATAATTTATAAGGTTAAAAAAAATCATAAAATGTGTCAAAAAGGTCATGTAAAAAAATTGTTGCCTTTTGTTTTTATCTGGAAAAAACAACAACTTGTGTTTTGGGGGAACTTTATTAGGTTATGGCACACAAAAAAATGTAGACAGATGACTTTTGTTTTGAAAAAAAAAAAAATGTCAGTAACGTCAATAAGAATGTGCAGTATTTACAAATATTTTCTTTTGTTGTCATCCGACAAACAACGGCAATCCTTTGTCTAGCTACCGGCAGCATTCCTTGTCCACCATGGAGGCGTACGACCCCGTCCGCAAAGTGTGGCTCAAATTGGCCGACATGTCGGCTCCCAGCAGCGGCCTCGGGGCTTGCACGCTCTTTGGCCTGCTCTACACGGTACGACCGCAGCCGCTCGAACCCAGTCGAGCGTTAGCCACGGGGGGGGCTGCATCGTGACATGTGTTTGGGGCCGACAGGTGGGCGGCAGGAACCTGTCGCTGGAAAGCATGACTGAGTCCAGCGCGCTGTGCTGCTACAACCCCATGACCAACCAGTGGAGCCAGCGCGCACCGCTCAACACGCCCCGTAACCGGGTGGGGGTGGGCGTGGTGGACGGCTGCATCTACGCCGTGGGGGGCTCGCAGGGCTCTACGCTGCACAACACTGTGGAGCGGTAAGTAAATGAATAAATCGTTCAAATGGGGTTTTTTCAAAAGTTTTTCAGGTAGCGTTTGCTCGCAAAAACGTATAAATACGTTCTATTTAAAATGTTTTAAGTGTCCCAAAGACATATTTATACGTTTTTTTAATGTTTTCTTATGCTAGAGCATACAGAAGGCTTTGATGCAGCCTCTCAAATGCAAAGAACGGTTGAAGAAAGGGTAGTTATTACACAAATGGCCAGCAGGTGGCAGCAGAGCAAAGGAGATGAACCAGGGCCATGTTGAAAAAACCCTGAATTACTCAGAATTCTTTTAATAGATTTGTGAATAATGATGAAACTTTGCTATATTCTAATGCTAATTACTGCAAAACGGAAACAGAAATTTACTTTTTTTTTACCGGTGAAAGACTTTAATTTTTCTTTTGGTAAGTTTCATGTTTTTATAGCAATAGAACACAATATTCTGTGGGCCAAGTTGAACTGCACGTGAACAAAGTCTAGTCTAGTCTTAGTCGCAAACAAGACGTTAAAACGTGTCCTTCCAAGGAGAACTCGGCAAGGGATTTGCTTGTAATGACAGATGGATTCTGGCCTTGGCGGAGGTCTTGTCTCGTTTGTTTCACATCCATTTTAACACAATTAACTTCAAATTGCCCAAATGGGGCATTTATTTACTTTTGCAGGTGGGACCCGGAGACCAATCGTTGGTCCTACATGTGCCCCATGCAGGTGGCCCGGCTGGGGGCCGGGGTGGCGGCCTGCGGAGGGGCGCTCTACGTGGTGGGCGGTCTGGACGGGCAGAGCCGATCCAACGCGGCCGAGAAATACCAGCCGGACACAAACACCTGGCACCAGTTGGCGCCCATGAGCTCCGCACGCAGCGGATTAGGTGAGCCCCGGCAGCGAGCTTCAGATACGCCATAGCGAGAGTTAGGCCCACCCAAAAAGGTTTGTACTACACTGTAAATGCCACAAGATGGCAGCAAAGCATTTTTTTTAATATTAGAAAATTTGACATTTGGAGGACCAAAAAAATATGCCAAAATTAAAAATGAATAAATAAATAAAAGTGAAAAATAAAGACGGATATCAAAAATATCATTCAAAAATTTTATACAAAAAAATAAGCAAAATAAAAAATAACAGCAATTTGCAATGGTGGAGTCCAACCCAAGACACCTTTAGGACCGCCCCCCTATTTAAATATTTCGTCCTGACAGAGCGTCCGCCGCATGAAAATTTTTGGGAGAGCAGAGTGTTTTTATGTATTGATTAATATTTAATTCTATTTATATATATATATATATATATATATATTTATTTTTTTATTATTTCCACTGGGCGTGTCAGGCGATTAAAATGTTTAATCGTAATTAATCGCATGACTTCAATCGTTAACTCACGACGAATCGCATATTTTATATCTGTTCTAAATGTACGATGAATTATTTTCATGTCAAACTATTGGGGTCATTTTTTTTTTTTTCATTTTAAATTACTGATTAGAAAAGGAGGAGGATGAGAGTGTGCAGTGCATCCCCAAAAATAATAATAATAATAAAAAAAATAAGAAAATATATACAGTATATACTGTATATATAGTTTTTATTTCCATTTATATTTTTTTAATTTAATGTTTGAACTACATTTTTTATTTACGTTTATTTTTTTAAACTTTTTTTAATTAATAGTTTTTTAAAATTGTATTATTATTATTATTTTTGGCAGTTTTGGTCCTCCATCATTACACACATGGCTCGATTTTTTGCCAAAATGGCACATTGATTGCTTTTTACATTTGAGGATTCTTTGTGGGCAGGGCTGGTATGCGTCGATGCTCACCTGTATGCCATCGGCGGGTACGACGGACTCAACCAGCTGGCAACCGTGGAGCGCTACAACGTCGCCCGGAACACGTGGGAGGCCCGGGCGTCCATGCTGTGCTGCCGGAGCACGCACGGCGTAGCCTTGCACCAGGGACGCATCTTTGTGCTCGGTCAGTTTATCACACACGCACAATGAATACAGTAAACTCTCAATCTCTGGGCTGGACTGGCACACACACAAAAAAAAGGTCGTTTGGACTTGAGTACGTGGAACTCAATTCGTTCCTGCTTGTGTTGTGTTGTGTAGCGCAAGGTTCTGGATAATGTGTGCAGATGACATTCAATCATTTTCAACAAAAACAAGGCGCTGAAATGCAGTACTCTCAGTCATTCTTTTAGATTTGCACCGTCTCAACCTAAATGCTGTAAGTGTGCCGCCATCTAGTGGTCAAAAGCAAAATTACACCCGATATAACCGAAAGTTAGACCAAAAATGTAATGTGCCAAAATAAGTAAATAGTGGGACCACAAAGCTGGATTGGTGGAGGTTTTACTGTATTGTGGATGGTTCTGAAGCGTAACCACCGTGACAAATAATGGATTACGGTAAAGCAAATCTACTAAGAGTCGTTTCGGGCTGAGTTTTTAAAAATCGAATAATCGATATTGATTCACAAAACCATGAATTGATTATTTTAAGATCTATTTTTTTCCTATACATTAACAAGAAAATTGAATTTTGAAGGCCAATTTATTTAGTGTCTGTGAAATTTACCTGTTCACATGAATTTAATTGAAAGTATTTAAAGTATTTACACTTGATGACAATTCAGAATCTTTTTTTAATTTATATTTACAATTATTGAATTAGAATTATGAAAACATTTTCATCTCATCCATGCTGATGTCAATGTTTGTCTAACACTTAAGTAATTATAACACGTGTTATTTTCATTAATAAATAAATCATTTAACCAGTAACTGCCTCTGTTAATTTTAATTTGTAATTTAATGTTTGGGGAGATTTTTTTTGATCATGTCCTTGATATTTAAGAAGAATTGATGTTCCATAATTATCTAGACAAAGTGCAATTTCTGCAGAAATGGCGTGGGAATGCTGAAAGCTAAATGCTTATGAAGTAAATTGATAAATAAAGTTTTAATTGTAGTTGAAAGATAAATGAAAAAACTTGAACTGCAATCTGCTGAAGGCGGGATTCGAACCCTCGCCTCCTGTTTACCGCTCAAAGCTCTGCCGCCATAGAAGAATCTGTGACATTGTATGTAGTTGCAGTGGATATTGAGGTATTGAGCATTCCCACAATCAAAATTGGATTGAACTGAATCGAATCGCGAAAATTTTAAATTGAATCGAACCGAACGCTTGTGAATCGAATCGATACCCAGCCCTATAGTAGTAGTTTGGACCAACCTACTTTAAACCCCAATTGCAATTAATCCTACCCAATTGTGCCTTGTCATCCAGGAGGCTTCAACCAGCACGACTTTGTGTCCAGCGTGGAGTGCTACTGCCCGGAGAGGAACGAGTGGACGTACGTGAGCGACATGACGCTGGGGCGTAGCGGCATGGGCGTGGCCGTCACCATGGAGCCGTGTCCCGCCAGCCTGCCCCCGGAGCAGGACGACGATGACGACGACGACCACTGACGGAGGCTTTCGTAGGTGGACGCATCAGACTTAACCATTGTGGATTACTGCAAGTGGACTTTTTTTTTTATTTAATTTTTTACGTGGATTCATGACTACCAAGGTGCTACAACAAATCTACAGTGGTGCCTTGAGATATGACCATTTTTTTCTTCAACCACGCTCTTATCTTGAATCGTCGGTTCCCATTGAAATTAGTTAGTTCAAAACCATAACGTGAACTTCCTTTTATGTTGGCCAGATGTTGCCAACTGTGCTGCCGCCATCTAGAGGTGGAAATCTGAAGTGCACTCGTATCTCAAGGCACCACTCAATGAATTGGATTTGATGTCGACATTCCTCTCAATGAGTTTTAGCCAATACGCTTCTGTGTTTCCTTCCTATTCCACTACCCTTCGACATTGTTTTCATGTGAAAATAAATACAAAGTCTTTTTACATCTGTACAACTTTAATCTCCAACAGCATCGCCCCCTTTTTTTTGCGACTGCACCCAAACCAACCACTAGATGGTGCAAGAGTCCCAACAAGAGAGCATTTTTCAGCATCACTTTCATTGCAGGATGCTGCTGAGGCACGCAAGTATTTTTTTTTTCTTCTATAACTTGCTCAGAAAAGCCAAAGAAAAAGAGTTCATAGCGCTGTATTGTTATTGTATGATTTCAGTGCTGCACCCCAATAAAAAAAATGCACGCAAAAAAAATCTAAAGAGCAAATACAGATGTGCAATACACATATAAGCGTTTTCTAGTATGATGCATTTGCATGTGTTTATACGAGTGTTGAATGGTGGTGGGCTTTTGTGTGTGTGTGTGGGGGGGGGGGCTGTTGCTGTTGCGCACCACCGTAGCAATGTCACCTTCACGGGGTGGCTCCGCGGCGGTTGGCATCCTTCACAATGAAACAGATTAGCTTTGCAAGGCTGCCATGTTGATGAGGTCAACATGCGCCAAGGTCACATACACACATACACTTAATTGACATTTTTTCCCCCCCTTGCTCGGATGAATGGTACAAATGTACTCTTGAAAAGCAGGCTAGACATTGTTTTACTAAATAGAGGATAAAGAATATATGTCGGTGAGTATTGCAATATCTGTTGACATGTCATAGTTTGTTTCAAATATCCATTGCTTAAATGGATCTGTATGCGAAATGTAAGCACGTCATTGGTGTTTTCCATGAAATGTTAGCATTAAGCTAGCGAGCCATTCTTCTAGACACGGCTTGCTTAGCTAGCTAGCTAGCTACTGCACTGAGTAGCATACAGGCTAACCCGTCCAACATTCAGGATATTTGCCGCAAGGACTATTCTACTATTTTACAACGTAAACGTGTGCAATAACCGACCCAGGTTCTACCGTTGGCCACGATGCAACGCAAGATTCGGGTTCAGGTAAACCATTTCAAATTTAATTTTAAACAACTATTCTGTAGTGAGAGTAAAACAGCAATAGATACAATAGGTACATCGTGTATATTCATTTTTCTTTTAATTTTGTTTCTTGTTGCACTACTGTTATACAAGTTGGAAATCACATGAATATTGCACTATTTTAGCTTTTGAGAGCCAAAACTCAGGTTTTGAAAAGTACATTCACTTACTGTCATCTATGCTAGTTAGGCAATAATAAAAAAAAAAAGGTTCATGTGGTTTCACTCTGTATTAGTCTTTTTCCCTGTTTCACAGGTTTTTAAACCGTGCTAAGCCATGTTGGCAATGATTTTACATCCAAGAGAGTATGCAGTTCTTTAGAATTACAAGAACAATTCTGTTGTTTTTTTTCTTTTCAAATGGAATGATATCGGTTTATGATTTTGCCATCGGCCAATACTGCACAGCTGGGACCAAAAATTTGTATTGGAACAACTGCTTCATGACTGAAAATGAACAAACGAAATGTGGAACTAAGTTATAATGCTATACAATGTTTGCACTTTTTTTTTTAAAATAATAATAATAAACGATTCGCGCAAAAACGCAGTGCATTTTCAAACGCACTGTCGATTGCGGAATGTTTCCCACTATGTGAACATGTTGCCTTTGCGATGTTTGTGTAGCTACGTGTGACTGCCAGACCGGGACGGAGGCCGTCGGTCCGACCGCTCGCCCGACCGGCCCGGCAGCCGCGCTCGTTGTGCACTGCGGCCGGCCGGCTGCTTTCTGCACTTGTGCGCGCCTCAGCTCTACCAGCAAAAGCGCGAGCTGGACCGTTTCAAGCTCCCCTTTTAGCCGAATTGATTCTACTATGGGTCCGCTCGAAAACACGAGGGGCGGCCACCGGTCCGATGTTGTTTAAACCACACTGTTGCCACGCTTCAAACACTCATTTACAAAACATTTCTAGTCCTAATGTGGATTAGTATCGGTGGGGACGAATTTGTTTGGCGTAGGTGCACGCAAAAGCAGGAAGCGGTGCTCGCGCGTGTCCCCCGGACCCCCCTTTGTGTGTACCAGCGAATGGTACATTCCACAATTTATTCCAGGGAAAGACTGACAGTTTTTTGGGTCATGAAGCAGCTGTTGAAGTCAGAGGTTCGCCCTCCCTCCGCTAGAATAAGGAATTAGAACGTTTACAATTAGATAACGGCAACAGTGTGCACGCAAATTCAGATTTACTATATTCGAATCATCTCATTAAAAAATGGACTTTCAAATCATTTTTCATAGTAAAGAAAAAGATTGTCTGTAGCAACATGCGCCACAGTGTTTAGAACGTATGCTATGCAGTTGTCAAGTTCTGGATTCAAATCTCGGGTACTACTACCCCCCCCCCACCCCCCCTTAAAAAAGGCCACTTAGCTTCATAAGCCTTAAAATTGTCGATGGGTGAGAATGTGACTGTGAATGTGTGTTTTTTTTTCTAGATGTGGCCTGTGATTGGCCGGCGACCGGTCCTGGGTGTACGATGTGTCTTTTGTGTCTTTTTCAGGAGTGTGTGCGTGGGTTTGTGTTTTCATTAGTGAGTATTCAAATTTGTGTTTGTGATTTTGTATTTGTGTGTGGTTTCCTAAATGTTTGTTTTCATGCTTGTTTGTGTGTGTTCTCATACTGTGTTATTGTATTTGTGCTTTTTTCCCGATGTTTTTGCAAGTGCACTGTTTGTTTCATATTGTGCGTGTGTGTACACGTTTGTGCATGTTTTTGCCTATTTGTGTGTTTTTATTTGTATCGATGCATTTGTGTTGTGCTTGTGAAAGAATGTTTGTTTTCGTGTGCGTGTCTGAACATAAAAATTGTGTGTGTGTGTGTGTGTGTGCTCCCGCCATGTAGCCTCTTAATGGAGATCATGTGTGGAGTCAGCACACAAAAACATGCTAACCCCCAACTACACTCACACAGACACACACACACACACACACACACACACACACGCTCGCCGTGCGCCTCAGTCAGCAAGTAAAGAACAATCCTGTGGGAGGTCAACCGCGCGCGCGCGCGCGCGCGCGCGCGTGTGTGTGTGTGTGTGTGTGTGTGTGTGTGTGTGTGTGTGTGTGTGTGTGTGTGTGTGTGTGTGTTTCTGCGTTTGTACCATAAGGTGGGGGTGTCATATACTGTATAAGTATTTACCTGTGTATATATGAGATAATTTGTGTCGATTAATTGTATGGGTGTGTGTTTGTATTCCTGTGTGTGTTTTCATGTTTGTGTATTTTTTGTGTGTTTTGTACTTGTGTTTATTAAAGCTCACTCGCTCGTTCACTCACTCACAAACGTAGTCATACTCAAAAACTTACTCTAACTCTCACACAAACTCATTCATCTTACTAACTTTCTCAAACTTACTCTCAAAAACTGGCTCTCTCAAGCTCACTCTCAAAATTGCTCAAACTCTCACCAACTAGTTCACTCACTCACTGAACGTCCTCAAACTCTCTCACAGACTGTCTCACTCATGCTCACAAACTTAACTCAAACTCACCAACTCACTCAACTCTCACTCAAACTCTATCATAAATTCACTCTCTCACTCACAAACTCACTCAAATTGCTCAAACTCTCTCACAAACTGACTCACTCACAAACTTAACTCAAACTCACTAACTCACTCAAACTCTATCATACCCTCGCTTGCTCAATCACTCACTCACTCAACTTGCTCAAACTGACTCACTCACTCACTAACTTAACTCAAACTCACAAATTGAACTCAAACTCACAAACTTAACTCAAACTCGCTCACTCCCTCACTCACTCACTCACAAACACACTCACTTGCTCAAACTCTGTCACAAACTCACTGACTCACTCACTCACTGACTCAGAAACTTAACTCAAACTCAGAAACTTAACTCAAACTCAGAAACTTAACTCAAACTCGCTCACTCCCTCACCCACTCACAAACTCACTCACTTGCTCAAACTCTCTCACAAACTGACTCACTCACTGACTGACTCACTCACTGACTGACTCATACTCTCACTCACAAACAACTCAGACTCACAAACTTAACTCAAACTCGCTCACTCACTCACTGACTGACTCATACTCTCACTCACAAACAACTCAAACCCACAAACTTAACTCAAACTCGCTCACTCACTCACAAACTCACTCACTTGCTCAAACTCTCTCACAAACTCGCTCACTCACCGACTCACTCACTCACTGACTGACTCATACTCTCACTCACAAACAACTCAAACTCACAAACTTAACTCAAACTCACTAACTCATACTGACAAACTCTCTGACTTACTCAAAGTCTCTTATTAACTGTCTCACTCATTCACAAACGGACTCAAATTCTCACACAAACTCACCGACTTTACTTATCGGTACTCCGCTAACAAACTTACTCAAAACTCATTCACGCAACTTACTCACAAACTTACTTAAACCAAGCGATCTACTGTTAACACGCGGCCCGACATTAACCAGAACATCCGTTTAACATCCGTTTAACATCCGCGTCACATCCGGAGATCGGCGTAATCATCGCGGGATTGATCAAAATGGACTTCATTTGTCTATTTAGCGCAGTAGCGGTGATTATCGTAACACTTGAAATAAAACCACAGCTTGATCAAAACAAGTTCCAAGTATCCAAGTGAGGAAACGCCGCCGCCGCTGCCGCTACGTCTTTACGTCACGACCGACCAGACACAGCTTGGCAATTGCCACTCAACGGGTTGACGTGACGTTCGTTCTGACCGGCAAAAGGAATATAACACCTTTTGTGAATCCAAATCAAATGATTCGGCCTTTTTCATTCCCACTGATGTAGCGTTTTCATTCCGCCTGCTTTCATTCTAATCGGAATCGAAGACTCCATTTTTGCGCAGGCGTGTCTTTGCGCGATGTCTGCGAGGGTGCACGTGCAATTGCGTGCGTGCGTCCGCGCCTTGTGTTTGACCGTCATCTGAATCTGTGGCACGTACTGTAGTAAAGAACAGACAGACAGACAGGCGGGACAGACAGACAGGCAGGACAGAGAGAAGTGAGTGTGCATGCTCTTGAGAGGGGTGGGGGATGCTGTCGGGGGGAGGAGGGGCAAAGGAGAGAACAAATGGGGGGGGGGGGAGAAGGAGCGCGGAGAGACGGCAAGGAGAGAAAGACAATATTTGGTAAAAAGAGAGACAGGAGAACCGAGATGGAGAGGGACAAGAACCGAAGAGAGGCAGGAGGGTGAAATACAGGAAGTAGGGAAGGAATGGAGGGAAGGACAGAAAGGATAGAAACAGGAAAGAGAGACGTGAGTGTCCGGAGACAGGAAGGACAGACAGAAAAAGGAGGACAATTGCCGAGAGATGGGATGGGAGGGTGAGACGGGGAAGGGGGGAAGGAGGGAAGGGAGACGGGGTGGACGTGAAGGAAAGAAACAGAAGAGAGTGTAAAGAGATGGGAGGGGGGGGGGACAGGAGTGCAGAAAAATGTTTAGCGTCGAGGGACGAGAGGGAGAAGGACAACATTGCAGAGAGACGGCAGAGGGAGGAAAGCAAGAAGGGGAGACCGGAAGAAGAGGGACGGGAGTGCAGAGAGGGACACAGGAAGTTGATGGACATGAAGGAAAGAAACAGGAACGAGTGCTATAGAGTGCGATTTGTCCTTATTAAAAAAATGACCTCAAATTGACAAGAATGTCCACTTTAAGCCTTTGACTTGATTTTTTCAATAACAAGCGCTTGGAATTTGGATGTAACTCGCAATGATGTTTTTTTTTTTAGCGTAGAGAGAGCAACACAATTTTTCCCGAGAGCTCTTTTGAGAAGCCAATGAGCTCGAATGGAGACGTTCCAACAAGAAGGCTGATTGGCGGGCAAAAAGGGAGACGTTCAATTAGACGTGAATGGATGAGAGGCGTCTGAGAGCGGTGAAAAATGCAGCTTTTTGCCGTGATTGAGCTCCAACCTACCAAAGTGCGTGCGTGTGCGCGCTCCCCTGTGCTTCGTTAGGGTAATTACAGCTTTCACGTATAAATAAGGCCGTCATAAAAAGGGGGTGAGACACGCCCACCCCGATTAACCTCCTTGGAATATGAAAAACCTGCACGGAAAACAGTCACACGTTTGTGATGGTTAGCCACACTTTTGACATGTTAGCATGTTCTTATATTAGGACCATGTATCAACTTTTTTTTTTTTTTACAGGGGGGTAATATTCTGAGAAAAAAACAAAAATTTGCGAGTTTCTTAAGTGGCAAATTTGCGAGAGAAAAAAAGGGTAAATTTGTGAGAGAAAAACTCAAATTTCCAAGTTTCTAAAGTGGCAAATTTCCGAGAAAAAAAATGGTACATTTGCGAATTCCCCCCCGCAATAAAGTGGCAAAATTGCAAGTTTATAAAGTGGCAAATTTGCGAGAGAAAAAAATTGTAAATTTGCGAATTTATAAAGCGGCAAATTTGTGAGAAAAAAACTTGCAAATTTGCAAGTTTCTAAAGTGGCAAATTTGCGAGAATTTTTTCAAATCAATTTTTGATTTTTTTTCTCGCAAATTTGCGAGCTTCTAAAGTGGCCAATTTTCGAGTTTATAAAGTGGCAAATTTGCGAGAAAAAAAATGGTACATTTGCGAAATTTTCCCCCCCGCAATAAAGTGGCAAATTTGCAAGTTTATAAAGTGGCAAATTTGTGAGAAAAAAACTTGCAAGTTTCTAAAGTGGCAAATTTGCAAGAAAAAAAAGGTAAATTCGCGAGAGAAAAACTCTCAAATCTGCGAGTTTCTAAAGTGGCAAATTTGCGAGAAAAAAAATGGTAAATTTGCAAGTTGACCCACCCCCCGCAAATTTGATACTTTATAAAGTTTTTGCAAGAAAAAAACTGGTAAATTTGCCAGAGAAAAACTCGCAAATTTGCCACTTTGGAAAAAAAGGTAAATTTATGAGTAAACCGCCCCCCCCTCCCGCAAATTTGCCATAAGTATAAGTATAAAGAAAAAAAAGTAAATTTGCGAGAGAAAAACTTTTAAATTTGCAAGTTTCTAAAGTAGCAAATTTGCAAGGAAAAAAATGGTAGATTTGCCCCCCAAAAAACCTCGAAAATTTGTGCGTTTATAAAGTGGCAAATTTGCGAGTTTCTAAAAAAGCTAAATTGCAAAACGTTTATAAAGTGGCAGATTTGTGAGAAAACTCAAGAACTACACGTAGCATATTTATAGTCTGGACGAAGTACTGGCTTTTGTCCACCAGGAGCTAACGTAAGGATTCGTTGGCGGTTCATGGAACACTCTTTCTAAAACGAAAAGGCAGGATGGAAGACGGGTTGCTTCTTAATTGAAACTTTACTCGTCGTACGCGACAGCTAAAGCGACGACACTTCCTGCCACTTTATAAAGTTGCAAATCTACAAATTGTTGTTGTTGTTTTTTTCTCCACACACAATTTCCACTTTCTAAAATGGAAAACGCTGAAGTTGAAATTGGCGTGGTCTCGCGGCCGTGCGGCAACTGCTACACACGCACACACACACACACACACTTGTGGAGTTGAGTTAAGTCTCACAAAATTTGCAGAGAATCGTTTTGATAGACTTTTGAAGCATATCGTTCCGGGGGAAATTGAGGTTGAACTCCAAATCGTAACACTTTTGGGCCATGTGTGTGTGTGTGTGTGTGTGTGTGTGTGTGTGTGTATATTCTCCTACACACACACACACACACGCACACACACATAGGCTTTGCAGCCAGGTGATATCTGTATGCATGAGGCGTCATCTGAGGCTTAACTGGCTGCTGGAGCGGCGGTGAGCAACATCTCTCATCTCGGCCCCGCTGATGAATGTCTGTCCTGAGTGGCTTTGTGGCGGAGGGAGGAAGAGGAGGGCAGGATGAAGATTCGGGGGGGGGGGGGGGGTAAGACAAGAAAGTAAGAATAGTGCAAAAAGACAAGAAGTATGTTGTGTGCACATGGGGGTGAAATATCAGAGGAAGAAGAGCGAGAGGTACAGTAGAAGGCGAAGGGGGGGAAAGTGGGTCAGAGGAGAGGAAGATGATGTGGAAGAGAAGGAAGAAGATGGAGAGATGGTACCGGAGGGAGAGACCAAGGAAGAGGAGGAGGAAGAATTGGGATGAGCTTCACTACATCTTCACAACACTATTGTTCCAAATGAACAGCAGTCAAAGGAATTGTTGTCATAGAGCTGGAGCGCTCAAAATTAATCGGCAAGTAATCGAATATCAAATTAATCGACGACTATTTTAATAATCGACTAATCGCTTGGAGCCATTTTTTTAAAATTTTATTTAAAATGATCCAAATCCTCTCATTTCAGCATATTCAACGGTAATTGTTGACTGATTTCTGTAGTCCTTCACGAAAGAAGACGGATTATTTTCTGTGTTTAATCAAAATAAGACATTTGTAAACATTTGTTTTTACTTTGGAAAACAATGACCAAACTGGTAACATAGTACAACTTCAATACCCCCCCCCCCTTAAAAAAAAAAATCACTATACGAATATGAAGCACAAAATAAACACCAATCATCTTAATAAACAGTAATCAGGGAAAAAAAATTGTAATACACATTTATGCAAAATTAAAATGAATCCGATTAATCGATTGAATAATCGATCGATTCATCTTTTCTAAAAATATTCAATACTGACAGCACTACATAGATCCAACGTGCACATTATTGTTAGTTTTCACAATTGTAATCCCTAGATGGAATAAAGATGCTGATTCGATTTTTTTGTTTAGCATTTGTGTTAGTTTTCATGCAAAGTCATTTTAAGCAATAGGAGAAAAATCTTATTGTGTGTCCACCAATGTAATCTGCTGTCATATTCAGAAAGCACGTTACAAATCGTGAAATTTCATTTGAGACCAGGGCTATTATATCGTTTTAGAATTGTAATTTTAGTTGGTTTTTATTTCGTTTTGAGTTTTTTATTTTTATTTAGGTAGCTTTAATTCGTTTTCAGGGTCACGTTCTGTTGCTTAGTTCTAGTTTAGTTTTACTTTAGTATTGTGTTATAAAGGAAACTACAATTCTCAAATGGCTGTTTGACCTTTCTTCTTCTGAATGTCAAAAATAACGTCGCTTTACATTATTATTATTATTATTTATTTTTTTACGTTTTAGGGCTGAAACTGAATGCAGACATCCCAAAAACGTTTTTTTTTTTTAAAAAATGGACATAAATGTTTATCACATAGCAGCATTGTGTTTTCCATATCTGTTTTCATTGTCGTTCCTCTTATTGCACCGACTTGTCGGAAGATGTTCGTCGTCACACACACCAACGAAAATAAAGCTCGCCTGCACGCGCGCGTGCGCGCAAACACACACGCAGTCAGCTGTGCCCTTCTCACAGCTCGTAGCAGGAAAACAGAACACGTTGCCTGTCCCTTGCCGCGCGCGCGCGCACGCACGCACGCACACACCAAGCAAGCGGCTCAACCTCGGCACACTCTTAAAGGGACAGGACGCACACCTAAACTTCCACATGGCAGCAGCACACCTGGACAAAATTTACAAAAAAAGTGAGCATTGTACCTGTTTCTTTTCTAACTTTTTAAACCATATATATATATATATATATGGGAGCATGATAGCAAAAAAAAATAATAATTTGAATAAACGCAGGTGGATGTTTGTTTATTTGGTTAAACCTACTGCTAAAGCTGAAGGTTGTACTGAACGCATGGACTCACTTTTGTGTAGCAATCACCAGTCAATTCCAGGGGCATACGGACAAACAAACAATCATTCACATTCCCACCGGTTTAGATTCATCAATGATCCGAAATCACCACACAGGATGACCCGAGGCAAGATTCGAATCCGCCAACCAGGCGTGCCCAACCACTAGGGCCTTGGCTATCATGCTGCTGTGCTGCGCCATTAAAAAGCCAATTTTGTATGTATGGCCACTTAAAGAATTATTATAGCACTGTACAATTGTGTGTTAACAACTCCACGATCGTGGAGAAAAGCCAACTTGAACTTGAGCTGAAGAGGGGGGGGGGGGGTTGACGCTGCACCTTTAAGAAGCCCCCACCTTCGCACAACAGCGGGGGCGTGAGCGGAATCCTGGAACAGCGATTGAAAAAAAAAAAAAAAAAAAGGAGAAAAAAAAGCAGCAAGCTCCACCACCGGTGGACGGTTTCAAGTCGCCCACCCTGCCTGGACTGAAACCCTGCCTGATTTGTGGGCAATGTTGGGGATGTAGAAAAAAAAAAGAAAGCTGGAGAGAGAGAGGGATCGAGAGAGGGGAGAGACAACACTAACCGGGTAGCTATGGAGATAGTAGCTTTCCCCGCTCGCTTTCTTTGACAGGTGTCGAGGAGTGGGATAAAATAAAAAAAAGTGTAAGCCGAGCAGCCTGCAAGATGTACGGCAAAGGCAAGGGAGCCGTGGTCCCTTCTGATAACCAAGCGAGAGAAAAGTAAGTCAATTATCTACTTGTGTGTGTGTGGAAAGGGGAGCGGGGGGGATTGTTAGCCTAGCCGTGGCTAAACTTGCTAACTTGGCTAACTACTGTCATTCACATTTTAAAGTGTGGCTGTTTAATAGCAATTTTAGCCTGACTGGGCTAAACCTTAACAACCGTTTTCCCGCCTCTCAAGTTGAGCTTTAAAAGTGTACCCACGATTCGCATGTGCCCCCCTTTCCCCACCCCAGTACGTGCTAACTCAGGCGGCGGTGCGAGGGGTGAACAATACCCTGTAAGCCACCCGAGCTGTGAGGCTTTGTGTCCCCCACCGGTAAAAATAGATATACAGCTGTTGGCCACATCGTGGCCGAGCATGGTTGCCCGCTTGTCCGATGCCGTTCAGCCAAACCCCCTCGGTTTGTGCGCCGCTTTTAAAACTTTGTATTTACCCGTCAAAACTGCCACAAATGGTCTGCTTTGGTTACGCCGAACGGAGCCGGAGCGTTCGAGAGAGACATCGGCGCTGGGGCTGGTGCGCTAGCGTGGGTACGAGCGAACACAGTTGCCGGTCTCTTTGTCTGGATACGATTGTTCAATGGGGTCTGGTTGTCTTTGTAGTCATTCTTTCCAGATTACCATTAGTAACCATAATATTGTTATTACCTGATTGCCACGCTATTAACTGCCTTAAATGTGCAAACATAAATAAACAAGTGGAGCCAATTTGAACTAGCACAGCGTAGTCTTTTACAGCCATGCTGCAAATGCTACAACTTCATCTCATTTTGAGTTGATTTATTTTATTTGGCCATGCTGAAGATCAAGGTGGTATGCCCAAAACTAGAACTGAGTCAGCATGGTCTCACCGTGCGGAAGTTTCAGGTGGCATAAAAACAAAATCGTCTGTGCAAGTGCGAAAGTTTAATGTGGCACAAACAAAACTGTCTTTAAATTGGCATGTGCTGCACCTTTTAGGGTTTTGCAGCGAAACCCTAAAGGTGGCACAAACGAGACCTCACCATGTCAGCTTGGTCTCATAGCCGTGAGAATGCTTAAAAGAAAGAAGAAAAAAGGTGGCAAGAACAAGACCCGGCTCTACATCTTCATGGTCTCACAGCCAATGCAGCAAGTGCAAAAAGTGGTACGAATGAGACCATGTCTAACTTGGCGTGGTCTCACAGCTGTGCAGCAAGTGCGAAAGCGCAAGGTGGTACGAACGAGACGGTCTCTAAATCGGCCGTGGTCTCCACAGCCGTGCAACAAGTGCAAAAGCTGAGAGATGCTTATGTTGAAGCTCAAGGTGGAATGCCCACCTCACCCTGTGCTATGTTTAGCCGTGCTAGATTTAATTCATATTTTTACCAATTTGAGCAGGTTTGAAGGCGCCTCCGTATTGGCGTGGTAACGAAAGCCCGCTTCCATCTCGCTTCCCGTGTTTCCCCCCGTCCCTCTTTTGCCACTCGCGCTTCTGCTCCCCGACCCGTGTTGAATTATTGACGGGGACCCGAGCAGCTTCTCTCAGGCGAGTGGAGTGAGATACGACGGGGTGGCCTCATCCATGTTTAAAGACGGTCGCTATTGTCAAGACACTTCACTCGGGCCGCGTGCTAGGTGTGGCGGTCGCCGGGTAGGCAGAGCGGCCGGGGAAGATTTTTCACTTTTACGGGAGCTAACCATAAGCTAACGCAGCAGTCGACATCTTCACTCACTGCTCCTTCTTCCCAGAGGACTATAAAAAAAAATGAGCCTCCTTTTTTTCTGGTTATTTGAGTCTGTTCCAACCATGACGTCATTTAAAACATTTCAAACTCATGTATAACGCTGTCGTATGTAGAAATCCAACCAATATGGATTTTTTTAAGGTGAATATTTGCAGGAAAAAAAATACAAGTGATTAAAAAAGCCAGTTAATTAACTCAGTTGCTCCCTAAAACGGATATATATATATATATATATATATATATATATATATATATATATATATAATATAATATTATAATATATATATTATAATATTTATATTATATTATAATATATATATTATAATATTTATATTATATTATATTATATATTTTTATTTTATTTTATTTTTTAATGCCAGAGCATACAGAAGGCTTTGACGCAGTCCTCTGAACTGAAGAGGACGCTTGAAGCAATGGTAGTTATTACAAAAACGGCCAGCAGGCGGCTGCAGAGTATAAGAGATCAACCGGGGCCATGTTGCAAAAAAGCTGTTCCCCCCCACTGTTTTAAATAGATTTGTGAATAATGATGAAACGTAGCTATATTTTAATGCTAGTCACTGCCAAACGGAAACAAATAGATATATACTTTTTTTTTTCCTGATGAAAGAAGAGACTCTAATATTTCTTTTTGGTAGGGTCAATGTTTTTATAGCAATAGAACAGAATAATCTGTGGGCCTTGCAAAATCGGTCAAAATCCAGTAAAATAGCCGGGAGCGAAGGGGGTTGCTTCAGTGAAAATGTCTGTGAGTGAATGTTAAAAAAATATGAAATAACATGGATTTTTTTTTTTTTTTAGGGCACTTCCCATTTTAATGTTTGTCAAAATAAAATCCAGTTAACTGATTAATTTTGAATAAAAAATTATGTAACGAATAAAATAACTTATAATAAATAAAGTATTGATGAATACATTTTTTGTGAAGCAACTGATATATTTAGGCAATAAATGTGTGCATTTAACTGAATTGAAATAGTTGCCTGGTTCAATCCGTATTTCTTATACCTTCGCCTCCTCACGCCTCATCTCAACTTCATTTCCTCTCCACGAGCTTCCTTGAACTTGAATAATGCAACTGGGCAGGTACGCGCAAACGCGCATGCACGCACCCCATCAAAAATTCATGCAAGGACTTTCATCCACCATGTAAACATGAATGAAACGTCCCCTTTTTTTAAATTTATTTTTTTTAAGCTTTGCTGTATGATTGTGTGCACAGGTAAGCGCTTCGTGTGTGTGTGTGTGTGTGTGTGGCCCAAAACGGTAGTGACCTGCAAGTGACAGTGTCTTACACTCTACACCAGCGGTCACTAGGAGCTTTGTGACCTACAAATTGCAAGGAGCTCGAAGGAAAGTGGTCAGATTCCTGTGGCCATGCGGTCAAGAGTGAATGTGTGTGCGTGAGACTTTTGTGTGCATGTCGTCCGCATGTGTGTGTGTGTGATAGGTTGTCAACAGTGCTGCAATCTTGGGTCTTTTTTTTTTATTTCAAATTTGTATTTGTGTTCGAACCTCAAACATCAGTGCCTTGAGATACGGATTCAATTCTTCCCTTGACTACGCTCGTAACTTAAGTCGCTCTTGTGTGGAATCATATTTCCCGTTGTCATGAATGGAGATGATTTGAAACGGTTCCAGCGGCAGTATGAGAATCTCTCAGCCGCGCTAAAATGTAGTTAGCCGCAACGTCACGTGTTTATGAGGCTAAATCTTTAGCCGCATTTAGCCAGTCCTCATTACCGGGGAGTCGATGAGCTTTAATGATGTGGGCCTAATTAAGACCCACCGAGTCTGAAGGTGCAACAATTAATCAGTCGGCAATGATCTGGTTTTCAAAATTATTGGGAAACTTTTGATCATCGATGAATCGTTTAGAGCCAGTGTTGAACTTAAAATGGTCTAAATCATTGAATCATGAAAGCGGACGGATAATTTTCTTATTTTTCTTATTTATTTATTATTATTATTATTATTATTATTATTATTATTATTTTTATTATTTTTTTATTATTATCTCTTTATTGCAAAAACATTCTGAAATGTTGAATGAAAAAATCGATTCGGCAATATATCGCAATATTACAGTTCTCGAAGCGATTCAATATGCGGCCAACTGGATTTTTAAACATCAATTTTTTATGGGAATACTCAACAAAACGTCTCACTTAGGGTTAGGATTTACACATTAAGCATGGAAGAATGTTATATTAATGGAACATTAAGCGTTAATATTTTATTTCAGTGCTGTTCAAACAAACAGAACAGAATTTTCAGATAAATAAATACATTTTCATACAAATCTTACAGTGTACATGTACACGTTTACTGATGAGTATTTTCTAAATTAGAGTTTTAAAAAATCGCAATAATGAATTTATAGTTTCGTATCGGGATTAATCGGTATCGAATCGTGACCTATGAATCGTGATAGGAATCGAATCGCCAGGTACTCGGCAATTCACACCCCGTAGTGCGTACAGTGGAAGCTGGATTTAACGGAATCACGGACGGGGGTTTGAGTTATCTGCTCAAGCCGAGTGTCTTAAAATTAGAATCGTCATAAAGAGTTTTCAAAGTTAATTTAAATGTATTGAAAACTGGTTTCCATTGTCGCAAGTTGTCAGGGGTACGACAGATAAAGTCAACCGTACCACTTTAGCGGCAGCCTTTTTTTTGAGACATGTCGGAGAACCTGTCTAACGTGGGAGGCTTGCGTCACAGCGGCAAAAACATGTTTGGTCGCCTTTCGCGTGGAAACGAGGCGGCACTTTTCGTGCTTCTTCAACAGGACAAGTTTCAATCCATCCGTCCCGGAGTGAGGAAACAACCTGGCAAAATAGCATGCGGGCATAAATTATGATCGGCGCCGCAGGCGGATGACTCATTGGCGCTGATTGTCATCAAAGCGCCGGCGAGCTCCGACTTTACGTCCATTATCGGCGCTCTCGAGTCGCGTGGCGTTTTGTTGCGGCGAAACCAGCACAATACAACCTTTCATGCGCGCGCGGTTTGCTCGTGTCGTCACCTCAGGCGGACGCGTTTTTACAGTTTTAAGTAAGGGTGAGAAAGCTTTTTGATTGATGTTTTCCCCCTTTTGTTTATACAACCAGCAAATAATAACGACATTGTTCACACACACACGATTGATGGCTCACGTTAGCTTCTTGTGCTAAAGTGCTTAAGCAAAAAGCGGTCCGTTTCACATACGCAGCATATCGAAGCGTTACTCTTATTTTTTTTGTTTGTTTTTGTTTTCTGGAGAGCTCAGTATTGTTCATTTGGTAATTTTACCGATTTGACATGTCATCATCATTGCTCTCCTTTTTATTATTATTTTTTTTGTATGTGCGAGTGTGTTTGTGTATTCATTAGTTCACCTAAAACCTATAAAAAAAAATCCCATACCGTTTACCTAAACCGAACACTTCCAGCCAGGGTCGAGAGGCCGTCAGGCGACCCGAGGAAGGACCAAAGAAAGGAAAGTGAAGCGTTACTCTTGTTTCGGACGAGCTTCTCGCCATCTCTCTGGCCTATCTTCGAGCTCGCGTGGGCTACGTTTGCATGCAGTCAATATTCGGGTTAAGGTGAGAATTGCGGCCGGTGACTGACGACGGGCTACTTAGCATCCCTCTCATTAGGCCGGGATTGTCCCGTCAAGAGGTCTTTCCACCCGGAGCGCACTGTCATATCCACGGCGCGCCGCCGCTCGATTGATGGTCCATTAACGGCCTATTAAACATGACTAAGCGAGGGAGTCTGGGAACACAATGTCAGGTCAATAGGGGGGGGGGTTTCTCTATTTCTCAGCAGGATTCCGGTGCCTGTTAATAGATTTGGTGTGTCCCCTGGTTAAAAAAAAAAGCAAATGTTGGCTGTAGTTACAGATCTCATTATTGTGTTCACAACCTGAATCCGTTGCTTATTAGCCCATTAGCCACGTTGCTACGTCTGATTCTTGTCAATGGCACTTCATTTATGTAGCACTTTTCCACCTTCTAAGGGCTTCTTGGACTTGGACTTGGTCACTTATTTGGCCTGGGATCGAAACCACAATCTCAGGATTGTCAGACGACCTACGATTTTATATATATATATATAAATAAATAAATAAATAAATAAATAAATAAATAAATAATTGTTGATGTGATAGGAATTTTTTTCTCAAATCTCTGATGTAACATATTAAGACCATATTTAATTGCCCAATGCTTTCACTGAAGTTTAGATTTACAGCAGGTGTTTTGTTTCATGCTTGTTTGGGCAGACGCGGGTGCGTATACGTCACCTATTTGACATTGATGGCGTATGACGGATCCGTGTGTTGACGGTGCACCCGCATTGATACATTATACGGATGGGGTTCGAATGCACATTTGGAAGATATCCGATTCCATGCATGTTTTTTTTTTTTTTTTAATTTTTGTCGTTATCCACATTCCAATTTAACACTTGTGAGCAAACAAAAAATCAAAATGATCGCTTCATCCATGCAAATCCAGCCTTTTGTAAGCCAAGTCAAAAAAGTTTCATACTGAAAAACTTAACTTCCGTTTGAAGTTGAAAGTCAGCAGCAATTGCATTTAGAGCCTTTTGAACAGCTGAAGAAAATACGGAGTGAACCAAAAGAAATCGTAAAAAGTTAGTGTTGTTTGACAAACATGTCACAACCTGTACTACAAGAGCCAGTAAAAAGCCAGTTATTGTTTTCCTCTGAATGAATGTTTAACCCTTAACTCATTTGCTCCCCAAAACGTATAAATATGTTCTATTTTAAGTATTGCCATGCTCCCAAAGACGTATTTATGCGTTTTTTGTTGTTGTTTTTTTTTTTTTAAATGATAGAGCATACAGAAGACTTTGGTGCAGCCTCTGAACGAAAGAGAATGCTTGAAGCAATGGTAATTATTACAAAAACGACCGGCAGGTGGCAGCAGAGTATAAGATATCAACCAGGGCCATGTTGCAAAAAGGCTTCCCCCCCCCACTGTTTTAAACAGATTTGTGAATAATGATAAAACTTAGCTATATTCTAATGCGAATTCCTGCTAAATGGAAATGGATAGAAATATACTTTTTTTTTTTCCTGATGAAAGAAGATACGCTAATCTTTCTTTTGGTAGGTTCCATGTTTTTATAGCAATAGAACACGATATTCTGTGGGCCTTGCAAAAATCAGTCAAAATCTAGTAAAACAGCCGGGAGCGAAGGGGGTGGCTTCAGTGAAAATGGCTGCGAGTGAATGAGCTAAAGAGTCGCAATCGCGGGATGCGAAATTTCAATCACAGACAAATCGGACTGCTTTTTTTTTGTGAAAATGTTTACACGTTTGTTTGTCGCGATCTGCGGAACTCCTCTCACTCAAATTTCTGTTGTAAACTCCTGCAAAACAAAAGAATTCTGTCTTTAAACGTTTGTGTTTCACTTATTGTTTGCATTTCAGGTTGGCGTTGTACGTGTACGAGTACCTGCTACACGTGGGAGCACAGAAGTCCGCACAGACCTTCCTATCTGAAGTAAGACTTTTTTTCACCACGCAGCGCTTTCGCATATTTGGACGGACCGTCCCAAGTCGTGGCGCGGTGGCCGTAGATGCAAAAATAAGTTCTTGATAGTCGCACTGGATGTTGTCGCTAATGTCCTCATGATGATTGCATGAGCAGCGGTGGCGGGCGGGCGGGCGGGCCGGCCGGCAAGGTGTGGCGTGCATTTTTTATGAGGACACCCGATAGTCACGCCGTGCGTTCTTGGCGCGAACGCCGTGTGCGATCTCAACGCCGCAACACCCGATGCGAGCCTCTCGATTTGGGTTAGCAATTTAGCCTGGCCAAACTAACAGTGTCACTGTTTTTTTTTTTTTTTATGTCCTTTTGTCATAAGTGTTTCAAACACTAACATTTTGGAACTCTTACATTGTGATACCAACAGCAGAATTAGTGCTCTTTTGGCCCTTTTCCCACTGCATGCTAGCCATTGAGGCGTTTCCATTGGTTTAACCAGCTACCAAAAGGTGCTATTCAGGGTCTGACATGAACCCGTTTTTGGTGGCCCCGTCAAGCCAATTTGTGGTGATCCCGCCAGAAATGGCAGATTAAAAACAATATCATATTGGATGAAATAAATAAAAAATAAAATAAATTAAATAGCCACATTGTCCACTCCCCAGTATATCGATATTGTGATTTAAAACAATACTTAACCTTTTTTTTCAATTTTTTTTTTTTATCGATTTACCATTCCGAACCTCACCACAAAGACCGGATCGGTAATCCCATTTTATTGTAGATGTGGAAGTGTCGTACCCTATTGGTTGTTAGCCTCTTGAACTATGTGAAGTTAACCCCGTCGTTAGTGACCGTGAGTCTTTCTTCTTCCTTTCCCAGATCCGATGGGAAAAGAACATCACATTAGGGGAGCCTCCTGGATTTCTCCATTCGTGGTGGTGGTGAGTATCACGGGTTCCACCAAGCTTGTTGCACTTTGTTGCAGTGCTTCCTCTTAACTCTTTGACTGCCAGACGTTTTCAGAAAAGGGATGCCGTGGGTGCCAGCCGATTTAAGCATTTTTGACTGATCTTTCAAGGTCCACATAAAATTATGTGTTTGGACTATGGAAACACACATACTACCAAATGAAAGATTGGACTCTCATCTTTGATCAGAAAAAAAAAAGTTTGTTTCTACCTTATTCCGTTTTTCAGTAATCAACAATAGAAAATGGTTAGTTTCACCTCTGTTTTGAAAAAAAAAAAAACGTCTTTCAACGTCTTTGGCACTCCTCCATAGGATTTCACTAAACGTTATTTAACGTTTTTGGCAGTCAAAGAGTTAAAATGGAATCGAATAGAAAAAAAATAAAATGCAAAACAGAAAAATGTACATACTGGATTTACAGCACTGGCAACGGGAGCGAGCCAAATGAGAACGGAAATCCCATGAAAAATGTATAATAAGTCAAAAATGATACCGTTGGTCGCCAAGGGTGTGCCAGGGTCTCGGGGTTGACCAGACTCACTGAGGGTGTGACCTCACGAACCCCACCCCCCCCCCCCCCCCCATCCCCATATCAAAACCCCGCCCACCTACCTTCTCTCTCCGTCCTCGTCCCTCCTCCAGCGTTGTATCTTGCATTCACTTCCCGGTCCCCTGAAACAATGGATCCAGATGGTTGGGAAAATGGATGGCCTCCCCCTCCTCACCCTTTTGTAACCCCCCCGCCCCCTCACACACACACACACTTTTCTCCTTTTGTTCATGCGGCACAAGGATTCTTCGCAGATTATCCCGTTGCATTCCAGTCTCCTTTTGTGCCACCCGTCCGCCGTATACACCCCCCCCCCCCCTCCTCGCACCCTCAACCCCTAGTCACTGTCATTTCTGCCCCTGGCTAAGGTTTGACCGCGGCGGGTCTGCACTTAAAACACTTAAAATCAGCCATTTTGCTCGCTTTAATCAGGAGCAATAGAAAGATGTACAAGTGCTTTCATCAGATGTCCTTTTCCCCACTCCATGTTATTAACACGGCACATATGGGCCGCATCCTAAGTGGATCGAAAAGACCGGTCGCTGCTTACATTCACCGCAGTAGATGACATTAAACTCTTCACCTTAAGCAGATTGTTCCGAGCCGTGGATTTAAGTCAAGCCTAATCCCGGCTCACCTACGACGACACTGCCGGGACTCGGCCATAGCACAGAGTAAGAGTCTGAAGCCGGACCCCAAACCCCCCCACCCCCCGGGGGGCCGCAATAAATTAGCTCGCTCAATTAAAAGCGAAGCTGTTTTACACGCGCATATATTAGCTCGGACTGTTGAGTCAATGCAATTGGCAGCGGATGCTAAAATTCCTTTTATTGACACTTTAACACACATTTAGGTTTAACGGCCTTTTTTTTGCCCAGACGTTGCTTTAGGAATCCGTCAAAACGGGTCCAGAAAATAATAATTTTATCAGTTGCTTAGATAAAAAAAGTAAATAAAATATATTTATGTATCGTTTGTCAATATTGGTAATATACACGAGTATGCTATTTTACTGTATGAAATGTAATGTAAAATAGGAACGATATTGATTGGTCAACAATAATTCAAAACATATTTTTTTAAAAATGACGTCAATATATTTGTCAAGAGAAACTGAATTTAATGTTAATTAATTTGATGTTCATCATGGATGGTTCAAATCATCAATGTACATATTACAAGCAAACATTTCATGTAAAATTATAGACTATGCATAGCCTTAAAGTGGTGTTTTTGGAGGTAAAATGTCAGCAGTGTAACTTTTTAACCTCGGCGGGTGATTCTGCTGAGTCATAATAATGAACGGCGGCGCTGGCGGGCGCACCATCAGCAAGATGAAAACCCAAGGATGTGTTTTTAATAGCTACTAAGAGGATGGACAGAATAATAATTCGCAAAGGTTACAACCTGGGTTAACTTGTGGAAAAAGAAATGGGATGTCACGGCCGATCCTCCCCTTTGAACTTGAAACTGAAATATAAATAAGCACGTTTGCATTGTCTTAACTGGACTTGTGGCTCAGGCGAAGCGGTTAGCGGTTCTGAAAATTAACACCAATTTCAGGATCGACACAATAACAAGAATGGAGCGGAAAGTCAACCATTTTGGTTTCAAGTGGTCGTTTTGGGGCAAATTCCAGTGTTTGTACTCTGACTCCTACAAGGGCAGGAGTGCCCAAGTCCGGTCCTCGAGAGCCCCCCCCCCCCCATCCAGCCTGTTTTCCATGTTTCTCTCCACCAACACACCTGATTCATAATCAGGATCGTTATCGGGCTTGTGCGAAGCTTGCTGATGAGCGGATCGTTGGATCCAGCTGTGTTGGAGGAGGGAGACATGGAAAACAAGCTGGATAGGGGCTCTCGAGGACCGGACTTGGGCACCCCTGTACTAGGGAATTACCTTATTGACCCCCCTAGCGTTCAACTTTGAGGATCATTTCGAGGATTCGCCACTAAAAAGGGGATCAATGACCTGTTCTTGTAGCCTAGCTTTGTTTTCGGCCTTGCTACCTTTTTAGCTCTTGTGACCAAAAAGTGTTTATGAGCATCCTTTAGCACTGATATGCATGCCAGCCGGGGGCGTCCCTAGTGCACTCTGACCTCACGGCTAATAAGTCGGATAATTAGTTGACTTTTTCAGATCCAAACATCCATAAGTTCACGCAGGTTGGGCATTCGCCGTCCGCAATTAGCGCGACATGTCGGGGTTGGAGGGGTTGTCGTCTGATTGGATCAATGTTTAACCGCAAAGGCGTTCCACCTGGCTCCCTAGCGCGCTCACTCCCGATCGATGCGCAAAGACTGACTTCAAGGACACTTTTCCACGTTTGGCTGCCCAAATAGACTGAGATTGAAGTTTGTGTCGGCGTGCTCGATATGCGCGTCGCAGCCCGTTTGGGTGTTAAGTTCCCCCTGCCGTCCTCACTTTGACGCAAGTGTGAAGCAGGGGTGGTCGGCGAGGTGTCCGTGGACGCAAGAGTATTTACGGTGGACGGCTCTCAAGTGTGAGAATTGTGACTAAAATGGCGCTTTAGGCATCTCATTTTCTCATTTGATATATACGGCAATTTTTCTCCCTCCCCAACCATTCAAATTTGGCAGTGTTGTCGTTAACACGCTTTCCTGTGGTGTCAACTTTACAAGACTTATTTGTTCACTTGATTGGCCTTTAACGTTGCCGTGTGCTTGCTTTTCAGCGTATTCTGGGACTTGTATTGCGCCGCTCCAGACCGACGGGAAACGTGCGAGCACTCCAGTGAGGCCAAGGCCTTCCATGACTATGTAAGTGATGCGCTCTTACCTTTTTTTTTTTTTTTTTTCGGGAGAGCTCAGTATTGTTCATTCGATTTGACATCATCATTGCTCTCCTTTTTTTCTTTTTTTTTTTTTTTTAAAAAATCCAACAAATCAATTAAAAAAAATTTAATAAATGTTTTTTTTTTTTTTTTTTTTTGCGCTCTTACCTAAACTCATGCTTGGTCCAACGTGTTAGCAAAACGGAGTAGCCATTCCATGATTGACACTTAACGGACACATTATCATTTAAAACAGTTCCCAAGTGTCTTAATAACATGTCTGTGATGTTTTCAAAGACGCTTTTGGGGTTTACCATATGCTGTACAATCACTTTTCTACAATCCAGGTGGTGTAAAACAGTCCAAAAGTAGGGACTCGGCGTAATTCGCTATGTGCGCTAACCAGCGACACTGTGCCAGAACCACAGAAACCCCTCAGTTAGAATCCCAATGTGCGTTCTACAAAAAAGTGCATGGAGACGATGCCTTGTGATTTGAAAGCATGAAGAAGTCGCTCTAACGGCAACATCTGCTGCGTAAACATCGTATGTTACGGCGGATGCCATGTGGTCAAGACGGGGGTGCGCGTGTCTGTTTACGCATGTGTGTGCGCGTGTATAGCGCGGGAGATAATGGAATAGAGTTCTAATCCAGTAATCCCGGCACTGGGTTGACGCTAAACCAGGGATTTGTGTGTCTGTGTGTGAATTTGTGTACGTGTGATATTTTGTCATTGTTTGTGCTAGTGATGTCACGATGGCAAAATTTTGTTTTTGATACTACGCTTGTATAAAATACCTGATACCAGTGCGAGCACTCAACTCTTCAATACTCACCGATACCAAGTGCGGATACAACTAGTACTTTTGATACATAAAATAAAAAAAAAAACAATGACAGATCATTTTAAAGAAATACATATCTATCACAATATAGCAATTTTCCTTATAATTGTCTGAAGTTAATGGCAACTTTCTATTATCTTTTTTTCCCAATATGTTCATAAAATGCATATTTTGTATGGAACACGCAATAAAAGTAATAAATAAATAAAATAAAACAAATAATTCAAAACATTCCGTTAGTGCGGACGGAAGGTCTCTCTGATGGAATAAGTGCAGACGGAAGCGGTTTTCGGCCATCACATGAACATTCACGGGCCAATTTGTCATTGCCAACGACAAATGTTTACTGATTGTTTGTGCCTGTGACATTTTTAGTTTTGTGGTTATAAAAAAGCACTAAGGAAGTTTTCAACCATGACCTGAGGGGGTTTGTTTGATTTTTACTGGCACTAAACAACTTTGAGGAGGATGGTAGGAACGCTGTCGCACAAAAAACTACAAATGTGCTGACTGCTTTATGGCATACGTCACTTCCCCCTTTGCCCATTCGTCACAAAGACGGAAGTCAATTTGGATGTCGAGAGGTAAAAAAATGACGCAATGCGCTTGTCCTCATGAGAAACCTGGTCTTCCTTTTTTTTTTCTCTCTCTTTTTTCAGGAGAGCTCAGTATTGTTTATTCGATTTGACATCATCATTGCTCTCCTTTTTTAAAAAAAAACAAATAAATTAAAAAAATTAATAAATGTTTTTATTTTTATTTTTTTATATATATATATATACATATACACACATATATATATATATATTTGTTTTTGTATGTGTGTGCGTGCGAGCGTGTGTGTATTCATCAGTTCACCTAAAGCCCATTAAAAAAAATCCCATACTAATAATATAATATAATAATAAATTGCCAAATGCAGAAACATCAATGTAAGTTATCACGATGTAGTGGCTCTCGCTAACAGACAGAATTAAGTAACCAGAATTAGGTTAAAAAATTCTATATACGTAGACCATGTTTCTATAAATTTTGATATTTGGTTTTTATTTGAGGCAGATATTTTTTCCATTAAAATGTGATTTATGAGGAGGTTAGACCATTGGTCGATATTCAGAGTTTGTTTATTTTTCCAGTTAACAAGAATTGTTTTTTTAGCGATAGTAAGGGCTACAAGTGTAGATTGAAATTGTTTATGTGGTAAGTCAGTTGTTGTTAGGTCACCTAGCAAACACAAGTTTGGGGATAAAGGTATCCTACAGTCCAAAATAGCGGAAAGTTTTTCTAAGACTTTAGTCCAGAAATACATAACCGGAGTACATAACCATAAAGCATGAACATAAGTGTCTGTAGTGTTTTGTAAGCATTGGAGACAAATGTCGGAGTCTGAGAGTCCCATTTTCTTCATCATATATTGAGTAATGTATGTTCTGTGAATAATTTTATATTGGATAAGTTGTAAATTTGTGTGTTTTGTCATTTTAAATGCGTTTTCACAAACTTGAATCCAAAAGTCAGGTTCCGGTGCTATAGACAAGTCTGTCTCCCATTTCGAGATGGGTAAAGACATTTTATCAGTATATGAAAGTAACTTATATATTTTTGAAAGTTTTTTTGTTGTTGTCGGAGAAAGCTTGTTAACTCTTTGACTGCCAGACGTTTTCAGAAACGGGATGTCGCCAGTGCCAGCCGATTTAAGCATTTTGACTGATCTTTCAAGGTCCACAGAAAATTATGTGTTTGGACTATGGAAACACACATACTACCAAATGAAAGATTGGACTCTCATCTTTCATCAGAAAAAAAAAGTTTGTTTCTACCTTATTCCGTTTTTCAGTAATCAACAATAGAAAATGGTTAGTTTCACCTCTGTTTTGAAACAAACGTCTTTTAACGTCTTTGGCACTCCTCCATAGGATTTTACTAAACGTTATTTAACGTTTTTGGCAGTCAAAGAGTTAATATCTTTAGCTAAAACAGGCGGTTGGAGCGTACCCCGAAGTGTTGGAATTTTTTTCTTTAAAAACCTGGTCTTCCTTCTGGCATAACGTTGCCGACTTTGACCATATGACGCCGACATAATCAACGTAAACTGAAAGTTCCTTACTGTAGCTTTAAGTTTGAATTGGTCAGGTGTGTGTGTGTGTGAGTGTTTATGTCATTGTGTATTTCCTGTCTATGTGTGTGTAATTTAATGACTCGGGGCATCGTTGGCAAGCAGCCTGTGCAAGGAGGTGGGGCAGAGAGGCTTACAACCCCGTGTGCGTGCGTGACTGTCCGACATGGTCGCTCACTGTCTGTATCCAACACTGACGAAGCCAAGGAGACAGGCTTGGTTTAATTTTGGCTCCGGACCCCCTGAGGCCTCTCTAACGCCACCCCACCCCCCCCCCCCGCCCAACAAACCCCATGCGCGGGTGGGTCCTCTCTGCTGGTGGACGGCTCAGCAAGAAAGGAAAGACTTTTGTTAGTTTGTCTTATCTTTACAAGAGTTTCGAACCGGTTTAGGGGGCTGCTTGGCATTTATGAGGCGTTATCCAGATGATGAGATGAAGGCCTTTCGGGGGCTCTTTATCTTCACTATCCTCAACAGTAGTTTATTGATGCTAGTTGGCTTTTTTTTTTCCTGTGTGTGGCAATTACAGTTTGTATGGGGCTGGATCTGGTCAACAAAAGATGCATTTGGTCCTGCTGGAGGTCTGCTCTTTACAATGCATCTAATCCTTTTGATTCGGCTTGTAGGGAGTCCTTGAGTCTTCAGTCGTTCACCGAGAGGCTGTTGATTTGGTGCTTCTGTTTTGGTTAGCAACAGCATTTTAAAAAAAAAATGGGATTAGCCGTTGAAGACACTGTCCTCGAGTTTTGCGATTAGCTTTTGAATACGGAACAAAGGATCTGACACACAACAGGAAAGTTTCCACGCTTAAGTCCATCTGAGAGACTCTCTTAGTGCTGCTGTTTTGGTAAGCAACAGAGCCTCATCAGTTGACTCTGAAAGTAATGTCTCCACCAACATAAGAACATTTTCAATACAGCGCAAGGCTCTTCATTTTTAGGGCTGAAATGACGAAAAAAGTCCAACCAAAATCTCTCGAATTATTGCAGTGACCATTACTCCACACCTACTTACTATCAGGAGCCTGATTTCCGATCATGTGATCAGGATCGGGACATCCCTACCTACTATTGTTATTGTAGACTCCCGCACCACTCCGTAAAAGACAGAGAATGTCTCAAGTTTGGAATCATTACTTCAAAGCAGAATTAACATCCCACAAAAGCCCGTCTACTCTCCCCAACAGAACCTATTGTTATGCCCCCACAAGTGGTCATTTGTACACTTTCAAAATAAACATGTAATAAACGCATTCTTACAAGAGCCACTACGGTCACAACTGGTGCCCACATGTTAAACACACAGACTGGCTAATGGTTAGCCACTTCAGAGCCAGTCGTTAACCTGATTTCCCAACTAACAGCTCTACACTGTTATTTGCCGACCCCCATGTCACTCACTGGGCCAGGCCCTCGTTTTTTTCTTTATTTATTGTTTAATTGAGCCTAGGTGGGATATTTGGTAGAATCATTGGTTCCGAAAATATTAAATTGCTACAGCCCTACTCATCTCTGTAGTAAGACTCCATGCTTGATGTGCTTTGGTAGGTGCTCCTGTTTTGGCTAGCGACGGGAGTACAGAAATGGGCTCAGCAGTTATCAGTGCGAATGGGTACAAATAGAGGCATTTAAATGTGAGTCACACCCGGCAACTCAATGGGGGATGGGGTACAGGAAATACAGTCGTTGTCTGTCAAAAAGTCGCCAAGAAATGAGCTAATAGCATCCAACAGTGGCTACAAATTTTCTTAAAACTAAACCCAACCAAAGTTAAGAAAAATCTGCTCCTTCATTCCGTCTCTTCAGAACAGTGGCAGATATATTCTTTTTTTTTTTTTTAGCTTCACGCTTTGTATCGCAGTCTTTTTCTTGGCCTCTGCGCCGTCTCTGTGG
Source organism: Vanacampus margaritifer (assembly GCF_051991255.1). NCBI lineage: Eukaryota > Metazoa > Chordata > Actinopteri > Syngnathiformes > Syngnathidae > Vanacampus > Vanacampus margaritifer. Next base: position 64,623,625 of record NC_135432.1, read on the forward strand.
AGTGCGAGCTGAGTGGATGCTGTCTGCGGCGTGTATTAGCGCCGTCATCCTTTGTGTGTGTACTGCACGTGTGTGCGCGGCCGTCTGCTTTCGGCACCCAAACCCCGTGCCAGTTTTGAGGAGCAGCTGGGCTTTCTGTGTGTCTGACGTAGCGTCGTCCCCCCCCCGCATCCTGTTGAGCGCGATGGCCGTGTTTTGACTGGGCTGATAAATCAACTGGAGCACGGCAGTCAGCTCTTTTTGAACTCCCTTCTTCAAACCCCCCCCACCTATCTCTCTCTCTCTTTCTCTGTCTCTCTGTGTCTGTATGTGCAATAAGGACATTGGGTCAAGGAGACGGTGATGAGGTACATATCAGTGTGAAGCAGAATGTAGATTAGTAGCCTCTCCAGGCAGGGACTCGCAGGCACATATATTTATACCTCCTCCTTCCATCTCATGTTTATGTCCCTGTTTTTATGCCTGTGAAAGGTATCAGGCACAGGTCAATAATGTGTTGAGCACTATTGATCCGTCCAGTATTTCACGTGAGACGGAAAGTGCCTTTTGCCTCCCATTCCGTGTGCTCTTACTAGCGTGGTTAGCTTCTCATGGCTGGATTTACAGCCCAGTCCCAAGTGCTCAATTTTGATTGAACACCTCGATTTTGTTTGTTTGTTTTGACAGTCCAGATTCAAGCGACACACATCCGAATTTACGTTCACGGAGCACAACAAACTTTGACGATGTCTTTTTGACAAAAAACGTGTGAGAAAACATGTGTACTGTGAGGCTTATTGCAATAATTATCGTAACATGACATCGATGGTGTGATCAAATGGAATTGTGAGCTTTAATGCTACGTTCAGACCGAACCGAAAATATCACGATGCTACGCTGGTCTCACGCGTGTTTGGTCGCGGGGTTCTCAATGGATTTTTTTTTTTTTTCGTTCTGCGCCGCAATGGAGGAAGAAAAGGGATTTACATTTTGCTAGGTTGTGCTAACTTTATTGTAGCATTGCTGGCTTGCTTCACACTTTGCAAATTAACTCTTTCACTGCCAGACGTTTTCAGAAACGGGATGTCGTCAGTGCCAAACGATTTAAGCATTTTGACTGATCTTTCAAGGTCCACAGAAAATGTTGTGTTTGGACTATGGAAACACACATACTACCAAGTGAAAGATTGAACTCTCATCTTTCATTAGAAAAAAAAAGTTTGTTTCTACCTTATTCCGTTCTTCAGTAATCAACAATAGAAAATGGTTAGTTTCACCAAAATGCACTGTTTTGAAACAAAAAGCGGAGAAAAAGAGCTTTTTGTGAAACGATGTTATTTCATGCACTCTAGTGAATTGTACACTTCTTTTTGTCCATGAATGATGCCACAAACACCTAAACAGTGCTTTACTTCTGTAAAACACTTACCACCAACAATGAAAAAGTGTTTTTAGATTGCAAAATACGTTTATTTCCTTTCAACAGTGTAACAATTTGACAAAACAATTTCGTAAACTATTTACAAATGTGTGCAACTGTGGTACCATCATCATCATCGATGATGATCATCGTCGTCATCAATGTGCTCTTTAGCGTTGGTCGATGCTTTTCGTCTTTGAAAAAAACTGCTCGAGCGTGAGCTGCTTGCAACCGGTCGCCATTTTCGCTTCCCTTCCCCAGCCATTGTTCCCTCTAGCTCCGCCTCACGTCTTCTACTGACGCCTACCCAATCTTGTCAAAAGAGAGTCATTGCTGCCATCTAGGGGCCAAAAATAGTCATTAGGCTAACTAGATCTGCTTGAAACTTTCACCACAGCTGGCCAAGGCTTTCCTCCACCCGTTTCAAAAAAAATAAAAATTGGATGATGTCTTTTAACGTCATTGGCGGCCCTCCGTAGGTTTTTACTTGACGTCTTTTAACGTCCATGGCAGTGAAAGAGTTAAACAAACTCGCCACATATGTCAAGCTATCCTCCATTGCTATGCTACACGCTCTGCACACAACCGCTTCATGTGTTTTGTATGCTGTCACGTATTTGGTGACGTGGGCTATCTCGACGCTGGTTGGCTGTCCTAAACGCGCCACCCGCACAACATTTTTTTTTTTTTTACCTCCAGGATCACACTCCGTACCCTGGCCAACTGTAGACTGGATGTTTTTTTTTTCTCTTTGGTCCCATTTAAAATCCATTAAAAGAAGAAAAAATAACAACCAACCAACCATTTGTGTTCTGTTGTACTAGCTTCATACTAGCTAGCGCTAAGCTAGTTTGTCTCTCGTCCGACGTCCAATTTAGCAAACTGGCTTACATTTGTTCCTAGTCGGCCAAATATTCCCATACAGTACACACACACAACTACTTCTGAATGTAGCGTGACATCGGGAAACGGAACGTGCCATCCGAACATTCCTCCCTGACGACAATATGCTATGAAAGTTCCGATTCGGCATTCATTTTCAGTGGCCCATTCATTACGTCTTTGCAGGGGAGACTTACACGGGCGCGTAAAAACGTTTCGAAGACGCCGCGGAAATACCCGGGGTCGCCCACCCGCAGCTGCTTGAAGCCCTACTTGCAATGTTTACACTCCACATCAAAGCTTGCACGTTTTATGTCGCACGTCTGCGGTTGTTTGCCGGCGGCCAGATGATCAAAACCTGCTTCCTGTACAGCAAAAAAAAAAAAAAAGACAGATCACCTCCTCCTGACCCTGCAGGCAGCTATGGTGGAGATTACCTCCAAGTAAGAGGCCTGTGAACTGCTTAAGTCACATTCAAATGCTTTATTCTGGTGCTCAGTTGAGTTATTTAGTGGTAAATCATATTAAAAGTTGTCTGAGGATTTATTATTGTTATTTTTTTTTAAACATGAATAGCAATTAGAACCACACTTGTGCCAAAAAAAATCCTTTCCAGCACTAAGAAACCCAAAAGCTTGTGTCGGTGGCCGTCCGTCTTGACAAGTTTTTATTTGGGCATTTGCTGGAACACAATCAGTTCTGGGAAACTGACCCAGTTTTTATTATTATTATTATGATTATTAATTGACAGGACAAGCTGAAGAGTAGATAGGAAACAGAAGAGGTGGGGAATGACCTGCAGGAAAGAACCGCACAGCCCGGGAATCGAACCGGGGTCGCCTGCTCCGAGGACGAGCCTCTACACATGGTGCGGGTGCTCAACGCAGTGAGCTAACAATCGCCCCAAACTGGCCCAATTTGTTGGGATTTTTGAAACTAAGTTTCCCGTATAAGACTTCCGACTTGTTCCACTGTCCTTTACATAAAAGTCCACATAGCTCGGTATGACTTTTCTTCTTTATGAGCAAGTCTAGTTGATCATGTATTATAATAATGGACTGATCATTTAAGCCGAATCATTTATTCATCACCCCCCCCCCCCATATTAGCAAGTGTTCACTAGAGAGAAATATAACGTAGGAAGTTGGGTCCAGTGCAAATTAATTGAGCTGTTTGGCATTTTAAATATAATCTATTGCTCGTGTACACACATCAAGTGGACCAGTGCTGAGTTTGCTGTACAATTTTCAAGAGGCTGACAGGTATCATTATAATATGTAAGACATTCTTTAGATAAGACAATCAAGCCGCTGGATGCTGGTCCAGATAGGAAATTTACGGAAAAGTAGGTTTTAATACCGTGCCAGCCTGTAGTTGTTTACACTCACAGTTGCGTAAATATTCAGACTTTTTTTTTTCTGTCCCTCTGGATTTTTGGTGAACTTGTCTTGTGCTGCAATGGAAGAATTGCTCATTCATCATCATCATCATCATCATCATCATTATCATCATCTAGAGCCCCTTTAACTCTTTGACTGCCAAAAACGTTAAATAACGTTTAGTAAAATCCTATGGAGGAGTGCCAAAGACGTTAAAAGACGTTTGTTTCAAAACAGAGGTGAAACTAACCATTTTCTATTGTGGATGACTGAAAAACGGAATAAGGTAGAAACAAACTTTTTTTTTCTGATGAAAGATGAGAGTCCAATCTTTTTTTGGTAGTATGTGTGTTTCCATAGTCCAAACACATAATTTTCTATGGACCTTGAAAGATCAGTCAAAATGCTTAAAATCGGCTGGCACCCACGGCATCCCTTTTCTGAAAACGTCTGGCAGTCAAAGAGTTAAAAAGTCAAAAAGTGTATTGAATGCATATGCACTTATTTTGATGTTTCGCAATGTTTCACATTAAATTAGTGCTTAGCATAGTTGTCTCCATCTTTTCCTGTTTCCTCTTTTTGCTCAGTGTCGCATGCTTAGCTACTCATGATCCGCTTTTAGTGATGATTACAATTATTGTCAGGGGCCAAACATAATTGCTGCCATAGAGGCGAGAACCCAAACTATGGAGCGATAAGCGTTTGGCCGTACCAGCTAGCAAGCGCAAGTTAGCTTAGCGCCTCATGTTTACCCCAGTTTGCAAATTGCTAGGAATCAGGGAGTCTCAAATGATGCACATTTATTTCTATTTATTGAGGCTATGTGAACGTTATTTTAAATTTGATGGGGAAACACAAGCAACCTGAATATTTAGCAAACGCATCTCACCTCACAGAACTGCTTTTTTGCGCCGGTTTTCTTTTGGGGCGGCTGTGGCTCAGTTAGTTGAGCGGGTCGTCCAATGGCTGTCTGCTGTCCAAGTGTCTACTGAACCCCAAATTCCTTCCTGGTCGACGTGTAAATTGAGAATCTGCTCTAAATTACCTCACCTGTTTTAACAAAGATTAGAGACTAAGAAAAGGAAACAAAAATGCTTATATAGTGATTACCAATAGATTAGTGAACCTAACTGTTCTAAAAAATAATAATAACAGGGATGTGATTTTTCCGCTAATTTGCGGAATTCCGCTTTTTTTATCTCCCCCCGCCCCCCCCCCCCAAAAAAAAAAATCTGATTTTTTTTTTTTTTTTTTTTTAGTAGTTCATTGTGTATGCACATGACTCCGACAGATAACATCTTCTGCTATAACAAAGACATTTGTGGTATGCTCTAATATGAGTTACTTTTCATTTGGTCATGATACAATTATTTGTTCATGAAATTTGAACTCTTCAACATTATTTATGTGTTAACTTAGTAATCCCATTAGTTAGATGTGATAGTTTTTAAAAGCAAAGGCAGTCCAATGTTTTTGAATGTGACTGATTTTGAGTTGACTAAAACTGCCATTTTATATGGGATAGTTCAATATACATTGAAAATTTATGCTGTTGTTTTGTCTATTTCTTTGTCATGTGAGTGCATTGAAAGTACTTAAAAACACGGAAAACCCATGAGCGAGTGCCAGCGGCCCCCAGACCCCCGGCTAAATTTTCAGATAATTTCACTTTGGTCAAATCACATCCCTGTAATAATAATTCTGTAAATCATTTGTATTTATTTTGCATTTCAGTTAATGCTATTACAAGATGAGTTAACATATTTAGAAATTAAATCCATTACTTTAGTTTTAGTTTTAGTTTTAGTTTTAGTTTTAGTTTTAAGAATGCCATTAAAGTACCAGATCAATAAGCAATATCCTTACGAACAGTAATATCGTTAAAATCTAAGCGACACGCGTCCCTAGTGGGACCAGGTGGTTTTAGGTAAAGGCTCTTGCTAAATTCACCTCGTAACAAGAACTAATAGATGTTGTTAACACTCTGTATCAGTAACGCGCAACAATGATTGATGGTGGACAAATGCTCCCTTCCTCCTCTCCAGTCTCTTTGCGTGTTTATCTTAACTCCTTCTCTCTTGCACGCTCTCTCTTTCTTCTGCATCTTCTTGTTCTTTCTCCTTCCTGGAGCGGGGGATGCCAGGGGGACAGAGTGCAGATAGGACCTGTCTCCATGGCAACAGCTTCTGCAAGCTTCTACCGCCCCTTACTCGGAAAGGTGGGGGGGGTGGTGGTGATGGGGACGGAGTAGTAGCTTTTTAGGGGTGCGCACACACGGAAGAATACGTGTTGGACTGGGGAGGCTACGAGAATGGAGGGATGAGGATGGAGGGAAAGAGGCAGTCGACCCTGCTGCCTCCCCAGGGACTCTGTGGCCTGCTCGCGGAATTAGCATAAAGATGGGGGATGTGTGTGTGTGTGCGTGATTTTCTTGTTTCTTTCATTCGCTTCTTCTTAAGGACGTTTATTGCTATGCTGGAAAATAATTGGAAGTGCGTCCATTGTCGTGAATGTGTGTAAAGTGCACATGTGTGTGTTGGTTAGAATTGACCCGTAAATGCACACGCACGCACACACACACACACTAAAACCTCCCTCCGTCTGCCTCACAACTGAAAGGCAGCATTTTATAAGCTTGTGATGCAACTCTTTGTGTGTACCCGTGTGTGTTTGTGCGTGTTTGTTCCGGCATGCTTATGTAAGCGCTTCCAACATGAGTGTACGTGTGTGCGGACGAGAATACGGTTATATCATATTTAACTCCCGGGCTGAATCATTTGGCTCCCCTCCTACCCCTCCACCCCACCCCAAGATTTCCACTTTCGTTTTCACTTTCTGTCTGCATTGTTCCACTAACAATAGGAGATGGAAAACAAGTGTTTGTCGCTCTTGTGACACACAAAAAACTGTTGTTGTTTTTTCTTTTGTGTTTTTTGAAAATCTACTGCCAGGCAGGTCACAGTTGTATTTTTTTTTCTCTTCCGCTTTTGCACTTGTTATTGTGTATGAATAGTGTATGAGGTGCTGGCCCCATGGTTGGAAAGTGCCCGTCATTGACTGGCGACCAGTCCAGGTCCAGGATATCGTCACCTGGGATTGGCTTCACCTCCTCTCGAGCCGGAACAGGAAATGTGAAATAGAAAATGGACGGATGGCTTTTAAACACTGCTTACAGGGATGTGATTTTTCCGCTAATTCGCGGAATTCCGCTTTTTTTTCTCCCCCCCAAAAAAAAACAATCCGAATTTTTTATTTTTTATTTTTTTAGTAGTTCGTTGTGTATGCACATGACTCCGACAGATAACATATTCTGCTATAACAAAGACATTTGTGGTATGCTCTAATATGAGTTACTTTTCATTTGGTCATGATACAATTATTTGTTCATAAAATTTGAACTCTTCAACATTATTTATGTGTTAACTTAGTAATCACATTAGTTAGATATGATGATATTCTCAGTGATAGTTTTTAAAAGCAAAGGCAGTCCAATGTTTTTGAATGTGACTGATTTTGAGTTGACTAAAACTGCCATTTTATATGGGATAGTTCAATATACATTGAAAATTTATGCTGTTGTTTTGTCTATTTCTTTGTCATGTGAGTGCATTGAAAGTACTTAAAAACACGGAAAACCCATGAGCTCCGGGGGGCTACGCCCCCCCTTGTCCCCCCACCAGGGCACTGCCCTGGACCTAGCTGGGTGCCAGCGGCCCCCAGACCCCCGGCTAAATTTTCAGATAATTTCACTTTGGTCAAATCACATCCCTGTGCTTACTGCAGACACGTGACTGTCGTATGTGTTTGCATTGTACGCAGCCAGCTGACCCCCCCCCCCTCCCCCCTTCACAGATCATATTACTGTGTAACTAATGTAATGCATGTAATTGTTTGATTTGTTTAAATCCCAGTTGGCACATTTGCTCAGCCCGCCTGGTTCAACGGTCCAAAATAAACCAACGCATAATGAATAGACTCCAATTGAATTAGCGCTCAAGAAATTGAGATAAGAGAAAATTCGTTTAATTAATATAAGTTGACAGAAACGCACTTTATTGAGATATAAATGTGCACTATATAAGTGCACTCCATTTACCATTTTTCAGGATATAAAATGTTGTCCATGTCACTCTGCTCTAGTGGGATGCATTGATGATAGTTAACGGCTAAAGCTTTTTTTTTTTCACAATTTGTTTATTTTGCATTTAATTTCAAAAGTTATTTTTCCCCCCTCTATAATTAATTTTATCCTGATGCCAAAGGAGTTTAAAAAAAAGTTTTTTACCCTAGCATTTACCCCCAGCATTAACTAAATAAAGTCAATGTTTGTTGTTGTTGTTATGTTTTTTAAACGTGTAAAATGTATCATATAAATGACCATATATTCCAAATATTTGCAATTTGGAAGCACATACCTTGGGTTAAAGTTTTCCATCATGAATAAATGACTGATTTGGCAAGGTATAATCGGGCGCCACGTCTCAGGAAACACTCAGCATGCTTGAATTTGTGATTGCCTTCCACCAGGCTCCTTTTTTGTCGTACGCAAAACAATGTCATAACGATTCTGCTCATGTCGTCTGTTTCATAGCAGGAGACGGGTCCGAAAAAGTCGCTCCAGTACGGAAGCCACAGAAAGAAAGAAAAAAAAAAAGTTTTCCCAAACAAATCATCCTGAGCATTAAAGTTCAACTAAGCCATAATCATATTAGTGACCGTAAACACTAAAATCGAATAGCAACTTGCCATGTATTTTTTTTTTTTTCTTAATGTAGATTTCTCCTTGAACACTTTGTCCTAATTTGTCAGCATAAAAAAAAAAAGATGACGCCTTTACATTCTGCTCTTTAGGTAATGCTTTAAGGCGGTAATAGGATACACTTTACTGAATTAACCATTAAACTTAATATGTAGAGAGGAAGCCGGGCCAGGGTGAGAGACACTGCCCTCCACAGCAAATTGGCAACCATTGCACCCTTTACATTCCTATTCCAAACTTCACATTTGAGTTGCCTTGGCTTTGTTTTTGTTTGTTTTTCAGAGCGCGGCAGCAGCGCCCAGTCCGGTCATGGGTAACATGCCCCCCAACGACGCTATGCCAGGTGGTCCCATGCCTCCGGGCTTTTTCCAGGTATCGGCCAGCCGCAAGCAATCCATCAATTAAATCTGCCAATCAGTCAATCAAACGTCTTTTTGTCAAGTCCCGCCTCTTTTTAGCAGCACTTATTGAATTGAATTGAATGTGATTTCCTTTTAATTAAAGGGAGTTTTAGAGCTACACTGAAAAGAAAGAATCAAGTTGTAGTATTATAAGAGAAAAGTTGTAATTTTATGACTATTCTTTAATATTTTGTTCAGACACTTGTTTTGAAATTTATTCTTAAACAGTTTTTTTGGGGGGAATATTAGGACTTTTTTCTCATCTTAGAAGATTACAACTTTAATATAATGGTGCAATGATTCTTGGAACATGATGATTTAATTCCCATTAGTAAAAATTTGTCATCATATTACAACTTTATTATTAAATAATTTTAGCTTCTAACAAGATGGCTACTCTTGTGACAAACATTATTTTGTATATGTTTCTCATTAAATTCAACATTAGGACTTTTTTTCTCAAAAGTCAAAACTTGTTTTGAGTAGTCGACCCCTGCATACTCAGGGTTCAACACCCGAATGCCATTGGTGGATTTTATTCCCCCCAATTTATTTTCAATATTTAAAAAAAAAATTTTTTTTTAATTTGGGGTGTTTTTGGTTGTTGTTTTTTCTCCATTCCCGTTAGTGTTTTCTGAAGAATTTGTGGGATTAAAAAAAAAATTTAAATTAAAAAAATTAATAAATTGCGGGTCGGCCCAATCCCTATCCCCGCAATTAGTATTATTATTATTGTCATCTGCGTTTTCTATAGGTGAATGCTGGGGGAAGCACACAAAAAGCACCATTTGCTGTGAATAATATCAATTTTTGTGGCCCAAAAAAAAAAAGGGCTTTTATTTGAAGTCTATAACGTCCCATTCCCATTCTTGACATCCCGCCGTTCATTCCTCCATTCACACGTTTGTCCTCTCCCACTCCTCCATCCTCCATCTCTGCCTCTGCGACGCTGCGAGCGGCTCGCATCAGCACATCGTAGCGCCACCGCCGCCGCACATCAGCTAAAACATTGTGTGTGTGTGTGCGGCGGCGTGATGGACAGCTTTGGCATTTGGCCGAAGCGCGATAAGGAAGCGGGGAGGGACGGAGAGATGAGAAATGTGAAAGATCACCTCCACCTGGACTCGCGCTCAACCACCCGCCACCATTGTTTTGGTGCTGTAAGCAAGGCGGGGAGGCTAATGAGTGCATACGTAAAAGGGGATGGAGTGAGCGAGAGAGAGAAAGAGAGCAAGGAATGGGAGAGCTATTTTTAACATCGGTGGGGGTGTAGTGAGGGTCCGTGTGTGGCGTTGAAGGGACTTATTTGACAGAGAGCGTCGCTTGTTTTCCGCAAACGCGTTTCCTGGTCGCAGTCGGGAGGCTTCTTAATCCCTATGTCGACCATTTTCCACGTGCTGATTGCAACACGTCAAGCACATAGTCCCGTTGGCCTGTCGCACATAAAGCCATTTTGTACTTGAGGAAGCACGAAAGAAAAATGTTAGCCACTTTAGCGCTAATTCTCAATGTGTGCTGGTACAGAGATAGAGTCGCTAAAATAAATTAAACGCTCAAATTGTGCATAATGTGCTAATGGCTCCTATTTAAAAATATATATATATTTGACTTTTAAGTAAAATAATTTTTTTTTTAATCCTCGAGTATCCCTGTGAACAAACAGTTTTGGGAAGACAAAGTCTCTTTTTATTTATTCTTCTATTTTGAAGAGCAAAGTAATTTTTGGGGGCCAATTTATGTAAAAAAAAAAATAATAATAATAATTGAGATCCACTCAACTACATATAGTATAGTGTGTTCGAAAAGTGTAGTGAGTACCGGTTCTCTCCCCATAAATTATCCTCAAAGTTAGTCATCCATGATTACCAAGGGGCGCTTGCTCCAGGTATAACCCCCACCACCCCCCCCACCTTTCTTCTTTCTTAAAGGGACCACCCGGCTCTCAGCAGTCCCCCCACGCACAGCCCCCCACACACAACCCAAACAACCCCATGATGGGACCCCACGGCCAGGTAAGAGGCAAACACTCACTCTCCAGCAAACCTTCCTTCCTTTCATTCTCTCCAAAAGCCCACCCAAATGCAAGCCCCCGTCCCTCGACCCCATCAGGCTTCCTTTCACTTTCTTCCTCGTTGACCCTCCAGGTCCATTCGCCTGGTTCTGGTTCTAGATTCTAGAACCATAATCTCAACCAGTCACCAGCAGGCCATGCCCCTAGTCGGTGTCCGGGATCAGATGTCCCTGTATGGGATAAATTATTGGCTCCTCGCCCCTCCCCCTGGAGCTGCTTATGGGGGGTTGTGCATTTAGTCCCCCCCCCACCCCACACACACACACACCTCCCTTCTGCTTGCGTTTTCTCGCATCTTATGAATAAAACAAGTGGCCAAGCATGCGCTCACATCCTTACTTCAAACTTGGTCCTAAATAGAAAAATCCGAATTGGGGTTTAACCAGCGAGGTTACTAACGTCAAGCCCGAGCCCGGATCCTCGTTCTCGCGGTTTCTGGTTTCCCCGAGTCGGAAAACGCTTCCTCTAAAGTTTGATGTTGTTGTCGTTGGCCCCGACGCGTTTGCGTGTAACCAGCGTGACCGCAAGCCGAGTCGGCTTTCGCGACCGCAACGAGAGATGTGTGGCTTTACACGTCATCCGCCTCATCTGTCTGTCCTGAGCGTTAACTTTGATCCCAAGTCTCACACTTTTTTTGCTCTTTTTGCAGCCTTTCATGTCACCGCGGTACCCAGGTGGACCGCGCCCCGCTCTACGAATGCCAAATCAGGTACAAGGAACGCCCGCCCCTCTTCTTATTCAAATTGTGGCTGATCATACTTACCACTTCTTTTTTTTTTTTTCATGTTCAGCCTCCTGGTGGAATCCCGGGATCGCAGCCTCTCCTGCCAAACAGTTTGGACCCGATTCGACCGCAAGGTACAGCCTTTCATGTTAAAAAAGAAATATATATTCATTCATTTATTTTAGAAACCCCATTGTTTCGTGGTACATACTGTACCTGTATGCAAATCCCATCTCCTTAAAGAATAGAACGACTACCAGTTCGTGATGCATTCATGTCATCTACAACTTTGGATTTCTGCATTTCTGTTTACTTTTTTTTTTTTCAGTTTCTTTTTAACTTTGCCATGCAGTGATATGAAGAATAAAATATATAATAATATATATATAAATGTAAATGTAAATATAAATGTATTTTTTTTTTTTATCAAATTTAGAAAATACTCATCAGTAAGCTTGTACATGTACACTGTAAGATTTGTATGATTTTTTTTTAATCTGAAACTGAGCCACTGTATTTACCAAACAGGTTGCAGTCTATTTCATGTTTGAACAGCACTGAAATAAAATATGAATCCTTAAAGTGTGAACCTTAACCCTAAGTAAAACGTTTTGTTGAATATTTTCCTAAAAAAATTATGTTTAAGTATCGATTTCGCCCGCATATTGAATCGATTCGAGAATTTGTGCACTGTAACATCGCGATATATTGCCAAACACCCCTATTTATTATTATTATTTATGTTTTGTCTTTTGTTTGTTATTTTTAGTAATTTGCATTGAAGAGAGTCCATGAAACAGTGTCACGAATTTCTTTGCCATAAGAATGACCTTAGGGTAAAAAAAAGAAAATAAATTTGCTCCAGCCATGATTTTATTATTGCATTTTCTAGTCATTTTTGGAGTCATTTTACGCCCATGTGGTCTCATTGTGAGTCGGTGAGTCTGGCCCAGGACGACCGAGGTCTATGGCGATTCTGTCTGGAGATTACAGCCACAGGATTTGAACTAATGGGATTAGAACGCAGCCTAGTCTGCCCGTGTGTCTCGATTAGACTTGAGGGGCAGACCAGCTATCGACGGAATTAATAAAAGCTTTTTGGGTTTTCGTTTCAGGGCATCCGAACATGGGTGGTCCGATGCGGATGAACCCTCCTCGAGGAATGGCCATGGGCCCACAGGTACCACTGCCGCACCCTCACGTATACAGCTGTGCCTTGAGATTCCAGTGACCCAATTTACGAGCAGGCGCGTATTTAACGCAAGCATGTTGCCTTAAAACTAGCCTGGTAGCTTAATGCTAACATATGCTGGAAAATTCCATTGACTTGCTAACGGTTCAATTTGTTTCTCAAGGCACTACTGTACTTTCTATGATAAAAAAAAACATCTTGAATTTGACTTCTTTTTTCTTTCTTTTTTTATCTCTCAGAATTACGGGGGCATGAGACCCCCACCCAACTCCATGGGCGGCCCCATGCCAGGAATGAACATGTACGTTCACAGTCCTTCCTGTACTCTTTATGATTGTCGTGATCGTGTTGTTGATGTTCCACCATATCCCTGCAGGGGTCCAGGGGGAAGAGGGCCATGGCCAGGGCCTAACGCTAACTCAGTGAGTCGTCCACTTTTTACACACTACAAACATTAGCCTTGCCTCGTTAGCAACATGCGGCGCCGCCGTTGTGGTGTTCGGTGATATTACTCGGTTCTGGGGCGCCTTTTATTGGGATGTGATGGTCTGGTTTCCCTCCGCAGATAGCCTACTCCTCTTCATCTCCGGGCAACTATGTGGTGAGTTGACAAAAACTCTCGTATCCTTGATAAAGCTTTTATGATGGCGACAGTTCTGAATGTTCTTATTGGATTAATAATAATATACTCGACACATTTACTGTAATTTCTTAAGTGTAATAAGCTTTGTTTTTGCCAGAAACTAGTCCAAGCAAAATCCGTTGCATTATATAGGCGTTTTCATGTACCTGTGAAAAAGTTTTTTTTTTTGTTTTTTTTTTTGTTTTTTTTTTGAGATCTTGCGAGAGTACTTCATCTCGCACCAGGAAGCGGTGGAAGCTCCAATGAAGGCTTGAGTGTCAATAGCCAAAACTGTTAGCAAAGTAGTAGAGAACATCTCCTTACACACAAAAGTTTGAATTCAAGTATTTCCCACTCTATCAAATTATTATGTGGCAGTTGGATACTACTTGAATTTTTGAGCAATCAGCTTTTGAAGGACGATTTTCGGGCTATTAACTCTTTGACTGCCAGACGTTTTCAGAAACGGGTTGTCCCCGGTGCCAGCCGATTTTAAGCATTTTGACTGATCTTTCAAGGTCCATAGAAAATTATGTGTTTGGACTATGGAAACACACATACTACCAAATGAAAGATTGGACTCTCATCTTTCATCAGAAAAAAAAAGTTTGTTTCTACCTTATTCCGTTCTTCAGTAATCAACAACAGAAAATGGTTAGTTTCACCTCTGTTTTGAAACAAACGTCTTTTAACGTCTTTGGCACTCCTCCATAGGATTTTACTAAATGTTATTTAACGTTTTTGGCAGTCAAAGAGTGAACTTGTGGATAATACACGAGTGTGTCTAATTTAAAATTGTATTCAAATCTAAAACTTGCCATTCTAGAATCTTATTAAATATATATATATATATATAATAACATTTTTACAAACATTTTTTATGACAATGGTTATGAATTCACGTGACTCGATTTTCTAATAATTTTGGAATTAAAGCAACTCGGAAGTTAAAAAGCTTGACGCAAGGGCTTGTTGCTTCCCTTTGGAGGTTACATTATATTTCTGTCTTCTGATGGGTGTGAACTTTGACCCCATCCCTCGTTCTCTCTCCTCCCAGGGCCCTCCAGGTGGAGGTGGTCCACCCGGAACTCCCATCATGCCCAGCCCAGGTGGTGCGTCACGTACCTAAGAACCCCCCACCAATCCCACCCGCATCCTCTCCATCTTACCCACGTCCCTCACCGTGCATGTCTCCTGTCCTCATAGTTCTACCTCACTCTTGCTGTTTTGTCATTATTTGTACAAAAGCTCACCTCGATGCAGTCTTTTAACTCATCTTATTTTGTCTGCTTTGCTCAGATTCGACCAACTCTAGTGAAAACATTTACACAATGATGAATCCAATTGGACCAGGAGGCAACAGACCCAATGTAAGTGCTCATCTGATGCGTTCTGTTGTCTGCCATTTTGGTTTGAAGGTGCTGTTTTAAGGGGTTGTACCCGAACCTGCTCCTTTTTGGGAAATGATCCGATTGCCACCAAATTTGCACGCTATACCAGATAGACAGACAACTTCTTAATTCCTACTTTAACAACAAGTTCCTGTTTTTCTGCCGCTTGTGCCAGTTCCCAATGGGACCCGGGCCTGACGGGCCGATGGGCGCTATGGGAGCCATGGAGCCGCACCACATGAACGGATCGCTCGGTGCGTTTTCTTATGCTCGTTTTTGTCGTGTACTCGTCAAGTGTGATTTTTGACTCGAGTGTGACGTGATCCCGCAGGGTCTGGAGATATGGACGGCTTGCCAAAGGTGAGTAACCTCAACTTGAAATCTTAACTTTACTGAACTATGAACTACCTGACCTTACATTACATCCCTTGATCTGATTCCTTGACTTCTATAAAGAAAGCAGGGTAAGTCTTGTAGCGTTCCTAAAGGAACAACATGCGATCGGGAGAGTCACCCTCCGTCACCAGACGCATTCAAGAGTTTTTGATCGTCCCTTTAGGAACGCTACGTAGACTTACCTTGCTTTCTTTATAGGCATTTCAGCCGCCATTCCACGTCACTACGCACTGAATGCGTTGCGACTTAAATAACAATGGCGGCGTACGTCTAAATAAAGTTTCTACAAAATGTATTAAACTGGAAATGAGTTTTGAAAAATGAAAAATCTCATAGTTACGTTAGTAACAAGCAAATAAATAATATAGAGCAAACTTGTCATGACATTCGGGGTCCCTATTAACTCTTTGACTGCCAAAAACGTTAAATAACGTTTAGTAAAATCCTATGGAGGAGTGCCAAAGACGTTAAAAGACGTTTGCTTCAAAACAGAGGTGAAACTAACCATTTTCTATTGTTGATTACTGAAAAACGGAATAAGGTAGAAACAAACTTTTTTTTTCTGATGAAAGATGAGAGTCCAATCTTTCATTTGGTAGTATGTGTGTTTCCATAGTCCAAACACATAATTTTCTGTGGACCTTGAAAGATCAGTCAAAATGCTAAAATCAGCTGGCACCCACGGCATCCCTTTTCTGAAAACGTCTGGCAGTCAGAGTTAAATTTCCTACCACACTTAGCTTGCCTTGTACAAACCTAGCCTTACCTTATCTCACCTCACTTGGCTACTGAAAATATCTAAACTTAAATTACGAAACCTAGCTACTAGGGCTGTGCCAATTTTTTTTTAGTACGATTCAGAATCCATTTTAAATGTCCCAGAATCATTTTTGTTTAAATGGTTTTATACTGTCTTGCCATAGTTTGTGTGTGCTTTTATTGGGAGCGCTGTTCATGTTGTACATGATTTGGCCACTTAGGGGCAGCGTGGTTCCGCGCGTTCTGATATGCTGCTAAGTTGTAGCCACATTAGAGAGTAGAAGGAAAAAGTCACGATCAATAAAAGTTGTTTTTTTGCAGCGTAGGAATACCATATGCCGGTGAGTAATGTTAAGATGCTTCTCTGTATACATTCCTGAAGCGTTTTGTAGGAATAGCCGTTCTTTTGAGTGATAGAAGTGCCGTGAGTAGCGCGCTAATTAGCATTAGCATTAGCAAGTCAGACTGGAGTAGATCATGATGATTCTTTGCACATCTCTAAATTGAAGTATAAATCATTGTCAATCAAATCATTTTGAATGAAAAATCTATTCTGAATTGAATTGCAGACCCAAAAATCGGAATTGAATCGAATCGTGAGACAGTCAAAAGATTCCCACCACTACTAGCTACCTACTTTTTGCCAACCCTCAGTGACTCGCTCTCAATACCTGCATCATGATGTCAAGTTCCTCATTGCTTCCTACCCTTTTTTTTGTTTCCAGAGTTCCCCGAATAACATGGGGGGCATGAACAACCCTCCCGGAACGCCGCGAGACGACGGAGAAATGGGCGGCAACTTTTTGAACCCATTCCAAAGCGATAGTGTAAGTCGCAGCCTCGCCACATACCCCTAACGCTTCACCTTGACGCTGCCCTTGACGTACCAGTGGATCAATGCAAGCAGACAGGACCGGCAAATGTCACTTGAGCTTTTTTTATTTTTTATTTTTTTTTATACAATAAAGACCTTTTAATAAAAGGTGCCATCTGCTTGCATTGTATCGGCTTACTAATCGCCAACAAATTCATGTTGTGCGTGTGTAACAGTGATGTGTGATGATCAACACCTCATCTGCATTAATCAATGAAAACTATTAGATGGACCAACAGTTTGTTGTTCAAAGGGGAAAAGAGGACTGTTCAGACCATATCTGATCTTACCTGCCTGACTACCTTTGGCGTGCTAGCTTGCAGCTAGCCGGCTTGCGTCGTTAAAAACTTGGAAGCCTTTTACCATACTTACCAACCTACATTAGAATACCCACCTACTTCACATTACCCTTTCTTACCCTACCTTAATTACTTTAGCTAAATTGACATCCATACCTTACCGTTCCTTACCTATAACATGACTTGACTTACCTAACCTACTATCTTCTTAGCTAACTTACCCTAGTGTTTACCCTTACCCTTTAGCTTTAGCTCACCTAACCTACCTTACCAAACCCAACTTACTTTGTATCAACAGTATCTTTCTATATCTTTGGAAGTGAGACTATATTCCAGGAGCATTTTTGCAAATAGCAGTGCTGGGTGTGAGCGCCCCCCAGTGTTTAAATGTTGCACATCCACTCATTTTTGCCCTCCTCCCTCCCTTTCCCCCTCTCTCTCTCTTTTCAGTATTCTCCCAACATGACGATGAGTGTGTGATTTTATTTTTCCATTTTTTGGGGGGTTACTTTTTTACCTCCTGTTTTGTACCCCTACACCTGTTTTTTGTGTTTCCACCCACAATTCTTACCTCACCCTTGGATCGGGCCTCCCCCCTCCTCTTCCTCCTCCTCCTGGCCCATACCGCAACCCTCCTCACACCCCCCCCCCCTTCCTCACGGGTGAACCGCAGCCCTCGCCCATGTCCTCCTCCGGATCGGCCCTGGAGCTCGCCGGGACTCTGGGGGAAAAACTGGGCCCTCCGGGAGCATGCAAAATGGCCGCTGGGCCTGGCAGGAAGTCGCAGCTGGTCAACAAGAAGAGCCTCTTCTCGGACTTGAGACAATGAGCGTGGAGGAACGAGGACAAATGGAGAAAAAGGAGAGTGACACATGCTCGAGGACACTCTGGAATCTTCATCCTCAATTGGACTGATTAATTATTATAATTATTATTATTATTATTTTTATGTTTGTTTTTATTTTTAATAGTTTTTAATGTGTTGTTCCCAACCTCTGTTTGTACATTTTTAACAGAGGTGCTGTGATGATCTGTTTTTTTCCTTTTGTGTGTATGTATTGTATCATTGCTATTTTTATTATTGTACTGTTGTTATTAATTATATTGCTATGCTATATATAATTTTTTTCATTCAGAGGACACGTTACTTGGCAAGAGAAGACCTAATTATGTGCACACTGCACACATATGTCACTTCACTGCTCCCTGCTGGCAAAATTGTATCCCTGCATTATTGGCCTTTAAAAAATATATATATTACCTAACTTTTTCTTTTTTTCCTCAAAATTTTTATAAACAATTTCTTCTTTTTTTAACCCAAAGGATTTTTTTTCCCCAAAATGTTTTATTTTGTGTACTTTGCCTAAATTATTTTTGCTTTTTTTCTCTAATCTATTTTTCCCCCAATGTTGGTACCCCAAGTATTTTTTTAATGCAACTTCATTTTCAGCACCTATTTTTAACCAAATATTTTGTTCCCAACCCAACGTTTTTTTTTTTACCCCTACTTTTTTTTTTAACTTAAATTTGTTTTATTTTACCAATCTTTTTTAGTTTCATGCAGAGTAATGTACAGCTATATTTATATATGAACTTTTCTTTCGTTAGTATTTGTTTACTTATGAGCCTATGAAATCCTCTTTTACACAGATATCCTGCAAAATAACCATATCAAAACTGTAAATGAAGAACTGTCATTTATTCGCCTTTGACTTCCATACAGAACCCAGCAAAGTGGTAGAAGTGTGACTTTTTTTGTGATAAAAGAAAGTGTCACATTCCAAAAGTGTTTAATGCCTTTGGTTTAGCATCATGTAATTATGTGATGCATTCTCTATACGTTATCCTGTAAATATCCTGCCTTCTCTGGGTTCTGTGGGAAATCCAAAACCGGAAAAATGTCATCTTGTATCACGCTACGGTAGACCAATTTTGCAGTTTTTTCCCCCCTTCTTTTCATTAGTTTAGTTAATTATTTTTCCTCCCATTTGTCTAAAAGGATGAGAAGGATGCTGTGTTGCTGTGTAAAAGTGCACAAACTTGTGAAAGCGATTTTTACGTGAACTCTTGCTCTTGCTGGCACGATACTGCGTCAGTGTCCCATACAGTTCCGGCAAACTCCTGCCAGCACTTTACTGGGTTCCGTGTAAAAGGCAAGGACGGATAAATGCCAGGTTTTTGATGCTGTGATTTTGCAGGATCTCCATGTGAAAGGTTGCATTGTTTTTACCAAGTGTTATTATTATCTTCTAGCTGCACCACTCGTAGCAACGGTGTAAATATGCAGATCTGGGCAGCACTGTGTCCTCATCTGTGTGATGCCATCAGGCCGCCAACCAGACCCACTTTACAAGGTACTGATGCTTTTTTTTTGTTGGGCGGGACGACCCCCCCACCCCACCTTCCCCCGCACCTGATACCCCCCCACCTATGTTGCTTTGCTGTTGTTATCTTTATTTTCTCTTTGAGGCCTGGGCAGGTGATGCGTCACCTCTGACTGTTTGTTTGTTTGTTTCAAATGTATTTTGCCGATAGTCAGCAATGGCTACAAATGAATTTTGACGTCACCCCTCACTTTGGCCCAGGCAGGGGTGGCATAACAATCTTGTTTTTCTTTTTGATGGTTCAGCAAGAATGAGTTTGTATGCCTTCCGTAACGTTGAGGTCCAGATAGGGGCGGCAACCCTGTATTAAAAAAATAAATAAATAAATAAAATAATTTTTCCCTTCTCCCTCATAATTGGGCAACAATGACTATGACAGAATTTGGACACCTCCCCACCCCGCCTCCCAGCTTTGCCCCTGGTGGGGCGCCATCGGCTGTCAGATTTTTATTAATGTTGAACTCTCCCATATTTCTTTTTTTATTTTATTTTATTTTATTTTATTTTTTGTAAATACTGTACAATGCATTTTTGATATCATTGACATGTTTTGATATTTCAAATCACAGAAACTTACTGTGTGCGTGCGTGCGTGTGTGCGTGCAGTCACGGCGCAGGATGTGCGCATTCTCAAGACTTTAAATGGAAACTCGGCAAATGTTTATTTAAAGAAAATGCAGAATAGAGGTCGTAAAATTGAAATGTCATGCACAATTTAACTGTGAATCGGACAGAAGAAGGCCATTTTGTTGATACATATCCCTTCTTCTGAACTATGAAGGATTTTTTTTAGGTGATGATTTTTCAAATGCGCTTGTCCAAAAGTGCAGTCTTTCTTTTTATTGTTTCTGTCCACAGCAATGAATATTTCTGTATTTTTATTGTGCTGTTGTAAAATATTGTAACATTTGAAAAAGAATGGGGGTGCAGGGGACAACATTGAGGACTGTTTCTGTTCAGTTCCTCATTTTATTTTATTTTATTTTATTTTAGCAGTATTGAATATGAGGCATTGTGTCCACAGGGGGAGGAGGGCTTTGCTTTGTTTCATGTTAGGGTAGTTTTCACATCCTAAATGTCTCGTGTAGTTTAAAGAAAAAGAAGACAAAAAAATAGTTATTCCTTCTTATTCGTATGTTTCTTTATATTGTAAATTTTCTTTAGATGGAAATAAATGTTATCGGGGGAAGGTGGAAAAACTGCACTGACAAGTGTGCTTTTTTTTTTTTTCATCAAGTTGTCAGTCATTTTTGCCTGTACCCCCCTCCCCCCTTGTTGTAGATACATATTAAAACAAATAAAATGACTTCACTCCTTTTGCCATGAACAGCGCAGCCACTTTGTATCGTGCCCACCATATTATCTTTTGCTACTGTATTTGTTTGAATGTACACTATATTATAATAGTTTTTATTTCTTGGTTTCACTTTGAGAGCAACTTTGAATTCTGTGCCCTACAAACTCAATGTATGCTGTGTGTTTTTATGTGTTTATTATTATTTATTTAGATCTCGTGGATCAATGTTTTTCAGTTAATATGGGTACAACTTGTAAAACGCCGGCTCCATCTAGTGGTATACAAAAGTCACTGTGTTAATGTTGCAGTGGTTTAATGTTTTTTTCAATGCCTCTCTTTAAGAAGGTTTGTCTTCCTTGAAAATATACATTATTTGAATGTCACCATTATATGTGCACAGGAATTATGCTGAGCCTAAGTAAACACCCCTGGAGAGTAATTAGATCACACAAGAGTCAAACTTTGTTTTTAGAACACAAAATGAAAAATCCTGTAAAGGCAAGACGCCCCATAATTTCACATACTGTTTTATAAAGCCCAACATTGTAGTGTTATTTTCATTATTTTGGAGAAGAAGAAAAAAAAATCATGTTTGTTTTTTTTCATGGCTTTTTCTGTGGAGGCCGCGGAACGGATTGTTGCCAGTGGCACCACCTTAAACTATTTGTTTTGGTGTGAATGAAATATGATAGAGGCCAGCACCAGCTATTTGCCTCAACACATTTGAAGATGGGAGGTGTTGAGAAATGACTGCAAGTTAATAACTCCAAGCAGCCGCATCTGCTCGCATGTGTTTGGGCTTGTCTTTGCCTCACACCCAGAGGCTACAATATCCAATGAAAGAGGCTACAGGTAAGCACTGTGGATAGTCAGCTTTGTTTGCACATGTCGAGAGGAGCGAGCGATAGTGAGTTTATTGGCTACCAGGCGAGAGAACTCGGGGAAGACCCGAGAGAAGGTTGGGGGATGTTAGAGGTGGTTGCAGACGATGGGAAAGGATGCCGCGTTGTGACGACCCCTAACGGCACAAGCCCGAACTTGATACATTTCTGCCCAAACAAGTCCTATTTTATATTTGTTATAGTTGCCTGATTACATTTTGTCCAGTTTCCTCCTTGGTTAAAAAAACACACATTTAAATGTTAATAAAATTGAGTGCTGTATTTTATTTGTTCTAGTTATAGTTGTGTGATTAAAAAGTGATAATACTTCGTCAAGTTAAAAGCTAACAAAGCCGGAGGGTGATGATTTGAAGAAAATCCCCGATGCGTAAGCAAGGAGCCAAACAGGAAGTGGACGCATACGTCACGAATGCGTCGCCGTTTATTTACGCCTGTAGGCCAATCAAGCCCACCCATTCGCGGTGACGTCACACGGCGTACTCCAGAAGAGAGCGCGAGAAAAAAAGGGGGGACTATAAGGGAGCCTGTTTTTCTTATAGCCTTTTTCTTCTTTCCCCCAGCCTCGGCCAATGTCCGTTAGTCTAATCGCCGAGCTCGGAAGCAGCAACCGGCCAGCCAGCAGGTAGGCGGGCGGCCTCGCTGCGTTCGGCCATGCTGGAGGAGAACCGCGGCTACGGGCTGTCCGGCGGCTCGTTGGCGAACGTCTCCGTGTTTCACCTCAAACTAACTGACAGCGCGGCGACAGCCATTAGCAACCTCCACCGCGACAAGGTAAGCTAACTCAATTAGCCGCATTTAACCTCCATTGCGCTTAACCTTAAAAAAAAAATAAAGTCACACTTGTAAGTTGGAAAAGGAATTCCGTGTTACATAAGAGAATGCGGAAAGAACGGAGTGGCGGTTGAGGGGCAGTGGTGGGAAGTAACGAAGTACAAATACTGCATTACTGATCTAAACATTTTTATCCGGCATCTGTTCTTTCATTGAGTGTCTATTTTGGACTACATGTTAGTTTAACACCCTGCGTTTGTACTCCGATGTTTATACTTTTTAAGTACCACCTGTAAAGAGATACTGAGCTTTCCAAGTTGAGGCAGTTTATGTACATGTAGTTGCCTACATATTGCGCACATATAGAAATCATCATTATTCCCCTGTACACATGCATACAATTTCATTACACTCAAAGTAATGTGTTCAAAAAGTTCCGACATTGTTGACTAGTCTGACTTGTACTTTTCAAACTCTTTTGAAGACAGCAAGCGATCCACACATTATCAGGTTATTTTCAAAATTATTCTGCAAATTAACACCTCTTACAGAAATACACTTTTGCTTTTTTTTTCATTCTTTAGATTTTTTGTTTAGTTACTATGATACTTGTCCCACACAACTTGGCAATTGCGATTCTGAACTAAGTCCTAAAATTTCAGCGTACAAAGTGGTACCTTGGCTCACGAACTTAATTGGTTCCCACAGAGAGTATGTGAGCCGAAAAGTTCGTCTTCCAAACAAGTATTTCCCATAGGAAATCATTGAAATGAGAATAATCCGTTCCCAGGTCCCCATAAAACACACTTTTCTACTAAAAAAGCCTTAAAACTACACAAAATATACCTTATTTTATGTATAATAAATGTGCTAATGTATTGTAATTAAAGAAATACACTGTACTGTATAATAAAGTGTTTTTATTTGCAAAACTTGCAACTTGCCTTTGTGATGGTACAGTAGTTGAAGGCTTGATGGAATGGAGTGGGAGGAGGAGGGAGGGAGGGAGTTACTGTTTGGAAGGAGAGTCCTCCGGTGTGGCTTCTCTTCTTTGCTTCTTAGGAGACTCTTTATCCTTGTTGCTGACCTAAAAACCTCTTAATTGACACCTGTTGCTTTCTGAGTTGTAAGGTCTTACGAAACTGAGGCATCACATTATCATTCATCATGTTGATGATTCTCATAGCCACAGTCTTTTCTGAATGGTACTGTTCGACAAAATCCTGCACATCACTCCACTTTGCTAACATGGTCTTGATGCTCTCACTTGATGCTGACAAGCGCGCGCCTCGTTCGTGTTTGTCGATGATCTCCTTCTTCTGCTCGACCGTAATTTTCTTCAATGTCTTCTTAGGCTTAGCCTTTTGTGGGGTCTTTTTCGGTCCCATGGTAGCAAAAGTACACTCCAAAAGTACTCCAAAATGATCCAAAATGTCTACCGAACACAAACCACGTCCGCACTCAAACAAAGGGGGCGACGAACTGGGACGCCGCGAGCGCGCGTCAGCTTCTCGTGATTTCTCGTGTCGCGAGATTTGGTTCGTCCGCCGAAAACCAGTTCGTCAGCCGAGACACGATGCTCGCGAATTTAATGTTCGTGAGGGGAAAAGTTCGTGAGCCGAGGTACCACCGTATTTAATTTGACATTTCTTATTGTTTACAAACATGAAAATATACGGTGAAACAACAAAAAGGTGTCATATGATCACAATGTTCCCCATTGGACACTTTTTTCCACATGTCTCTGCTCACGCACAGTTCTCCTCTCTTTCAGGCTTCATTCGCACCTCCCACCATCTGTTTCAATGGAAACCAAGGGGTAAGAGAATCCTCTCCTTATCGTTTCAGTAAAAAATGAAATTTTGTACACATTCTAATTCTCTGTATGTTTGTTCGCCCGATGTAGAAAATCACAATTCCCTGCTCCAAGAACGGCGGCGATGCCAGGGTCTTCATGTTCGGCGTCACCAACGTGGCCTGCGACAATCCACACGGCAGCTTCGACTGCATCCAGCAAGTCGGCTCTGGGTGAGATAAAAATGCCATGTTAACCAGCCGCCCGTTTTCCACTTATCACCAATCCTCATTCTCAACGAGCTCATCGGGAGCAAGAAGTGTAATCTACAGATTTAAACCAAATTGAGAATGCATTTTACCGACTAAACCAACCCTTGAAGGAAGTAACACCCTAAAACAATGCAGCCAATTTTTGCTAGCATTGACTGGTCAGTAGGATTGGGCGGTAATACGGTAATACGGTATCCCGGGGTGTCCAAAAATGGCAATGGTGCCACTGTCAATACCGTCATTTAAAAAACAAAAAACCTCCAGCGTATAATGACCTATTATGATATTAAACTTTTTTTTTTTTGATAACACAACATTTGTAGTTGTTTTCAAATCACTAATGCTATAACAATTAATATCACTATAAGAGTTTAAAATAGTAAGCTGTTAGTCATGTGACAGTCACATGACCCGCTCAGACGCAGCGAGGCAAAAATGACCAGTCAGCACAGCTCGGTTAAGCGGTCCCTTAAAACAGTGGTCCCCAACCACCGGGCCGCGGACCTGTACCGGGCCGTGGGCACCTTTGGACCGGGCCGTGGCGGGCCGTACAGTTGAAAGAATAAAAAAAAAAAACTTACCGTACTTCCGGTTAATTGATTAGCCGAGGCTTGAAAATATTTTATTTTGAAAAGGGACCAGATTCTCTCTGTTTACGACGGACTCTTGACACATGTCAAGGTGCTAATTATCTCAGTCGCGTTTTATTACCCTTGTTATGGTAGTGGACTTGCGTTTGTTGTCGTAGCCTTTTATTAATCAGCCGACGAACAGCCAAGCCCCTCCCCCCAAACTCACTGGGTTGCCAGTCCGCCAAAGTTGTGGACATGTATGAACCGGTCCGTGGTGAAAAAAAGGTTGGGGACCACTGCCTTAAAAAGAAGAAAACTGCTACAATTTGGCAGCAGGTGTTTGTGTGTTGCGTAGATGTGGAGTGTGCGCCCACAGCGGGGTCCACTAAAAGAGTCCGAGAAACAGTTTGTAAGTGTTGGAGGGCCGTAGGAGTGTGTGCGCGTCCGCGGGGATCAATGTATGCTACGCTAATGCTATCAGCTTTCTCCGCGGCGTCAAAGGAGCGCATGCACGTCAGCGGCACACACTTCGGCTAAAGACGTGCTGTCAAATGTCACACAAAAGATTAATACACTACAAAAGCAACCGGAGCACACGGTGTACAGATCTGTGACCATTAACTCCTAGACAGATTGGCTGTTGTCAGTGCAAGATAAGCCTTTTTTTTTTTTTTTAAGTCTAAAATTAGCAACGGTATTATTGTATACCCCAGTGAAATGTGGAGACGATAAAACGGCGTCACAACTTGAATACCGCCCAACCCTCCTGGTCAGCAGTCAATTAAACAGTAGACGTCATTAGCCTTAAATGCTAAGAAAGCGCGGCTCGGCGTGCGTTGCAGCTTGGCGCAGCAGGAGCTGTCGTGCCTGGGCGTGATCCAGAAGAAGATGACGGTGAGGGCCACGGACGACTCGTACGACAAAGCCCTGCAGAGCATGGCGCAGGCCGAGGAGGACAACCGCAGCCGGGGGGCCATCGTCATCAAGCAGGGGGGTCGCTTCAAGCAAGGTAAGGCGCCGTGGCCGGCGGGGGACATTTACAAATGGGAAGTTGGCATGGGGAATTTTGGGAAATGTTACATTTACTAAGGGATAGGACTGGGCGATGAATCGTTTTTTTATTTTAAATTATTATTAATTTAATTAATTAAGTGTTTTGTTGTGGACGATTAAAAGAATTATAACATTGATAGGTTTCTTTTCCCCTCCTTTCATTGTGCCACGATAAAATAAAAGCAAAACTTTTTAAGTTCTTAGTTTATAAAAAAAGAAAGGAAAAAAAAAAATATATATAATATAATATAATATAATATAAAATCAAATAAATTAAAAAAAAAATTTTGTTAAAAAATCTGAGATTTTATTTTTAGGCAAAATCGCCTTAATTGAATACAAATGTGTGATTATTATGCTATTAACTGCGGAATGTTTGTAACTTTGAAAAATCCCAGATCATACCCAATGACTTTGTCTAATTAAGTGGAAATTGAGTCATTTCTAAAAAATCATGTTGAACTTCTTCCGCTCGGGTAGCTTTTTTTTAACTTCTTCTTTTTCACTTTGTCATTCTGCAACATCGTGTCCTCCTACTTCCTGTCTGTGGCGTGTTGGGTCGACCTCACGCAGCCTGGTTCAAGTGACACGATTCAGACGTTTGACTCAAGTAGCACAATTGGCTATTGGTAATTTGCCAATGCGAGCGCAGGGCAAACGCGTCATGGAAATACACCGAGCGCAACGCAATCCAATCCAGTCTGTCAGCAAATTTGACTAATTTTAGAGCCGAGTGTTAATTTTGACGTTTGTGATCTTATATGAATGAATTAGAGAAAAACTAAACTGAAAATCCACTTGTATTGTTTTCATTTCAAACGTTGTCTGATGCCACGCCCCCTGCAGGTAAGAAGGTGACAGTACGCGCCCCGGCGCCGGCATTGGCCAGCCTGACCAAACCCCGGCAGACTGTCAAGTCCCTTATCTCGGGCAGCAGCGTCAAATCGAGTGCCGCCACATCCAAGGGCCGGAAAGGTGGCGGTGCGTCCAATGGGAGGTGCAACGTGCAGCAGCGGCCAATCAGAGAGCGGGTGACGCACCTGCTGGCCCTCAGGCCCTACAAGAAGCCCGAGCTCATGTTGAGGCTACAAAAGGACGGACTGACGCCGCCTGATAAAAACACGCTGGACTCTGTGCTCAATGACGTAAGTGCGAGTACTTCTGTTTTCTGTAGTCCTCTTTAACTCTTTGACTGCCAGACGTTTTCAGAAAAGGGATGCCGTGGGTGCCAGCCGATTTTAAGCATTTTGACTGATCTTTCAAGGTCCACAGAAAATTATGTGTTTGGACTAAGGAAACACACATACTACCAAATGAAAGAATGGACTCTCATCTTTCATCAGAAAAAGTTTGTTTCTACCTTATTCTGTTCTTCGGTAATCAACAATAGAAAATGGTTACTTTCACCAAAATGCTCTGTTTTGAAACAAAAAGCGGAGAAAAAGAGCTTTTTGTGAAGCGATGTTATTTCATGCACTCTAGTGAATTCTACACTTCTTTGTGTCCATGAATGATGCCACAAACACCTAAACAGTGCTTTACTTCTGTAATACACCACCACCAACAATGAAAAAGTGTTTTTAGATTGCAAAATACGTTTATTTCCATTCAACAGTGTAACAATTTGACAAAACAATTTCGCAAACTATTTACAAATGTGTGCATCTGTGGTACTACTTACAATTATGTGGATGTTTCAAATACAGTTTTTCTTTTTGTAACACTGCCCTGCGTGCAAGGAGACGGAGCAGGATTTGCACAACAGAGTAGTTTCACTACCGATTGTCCCTTTCGCGTGCAGACGTTACACTTTCTTGACGGCCTTTTTTTCTGGGGGATAGCAAGTAGCAGACTGTACACACTCCTCCGATGAATATGCATTGGACTCGGGGCACTCTTCGTCGTCCGATTGAACGTCCGCCTGAGCGTGCTCGGTTGTGCTCCGCGTTTTCCAGTGTTAGCATCGCTAGCCCGTGAACCTTTATGACGTCGTCATAGCCGCCGCGTCAGCGCTTGCAACTTCGGCGTCAACCTCGGAGTCACCATCAACGATGATGATCATCGTCGTCATCAATGTGCTCTTTAGCGTTGGTCGATGCCTTTCGTCTTTGAAAAAAATTCCCAAGTGTGAGCTGCTTGCATCCGGTCGCCATTGTTTGCTTCTTCAGCCATCTAGCGCCGCCTCACGTCTTCTACTGCCGCGTCAATGCTTCCAACCTCGGAGTCACCATCATCATCATCGATGATGATCATCGTCGTCATCAATGTGCTCTTTAGCGTTGGTCGATGCTTTTCGTCTTTGAAAAAAATGCTCAAACGTGAGCTGCTTGAAACCGGTCGCCATTTTCGCTTCCCTTCCCCAGCCATTGTCCCCTCTAGCTCCGCCTCACGTCTTCTACTGACGCCTACCCAATCTTGTCAAAAGAGAGTCATTGCTGCCATCTAGGGGCCAAAAATAGTCATTAGGCTAACTAGATCTGCTTGAAACTTTCACCACAGCTGGCCAAGGCTTTCCTCCACCCGTTTCCAAAATAAAAAATTGGAGAACGTCTTTTAACGTCCTTGGCGGCCCTCAGTAGGTTTTTACTAAACGTCATTTAACGTTTTTGGCAGTCAAAGAGTTAAGGTGGTGGGTGATTTTTTTGGGGGGGACTGGTCGCCAGCCACTCGCAAGGCACTTATACTAGGCTCAACAAAATAAATCAAAATGAATGAATGCATTTTTGATAACGAATTCAGGAAAATAATCAACCAAATGATTGCTTGTGGGCCCGATGCAAGGCAGCTTTATTTTTATGGGCTGCATTTCATACACGAGGTAACTTTACTCGCTTAAAAGCACAACATTTAAACGCATTTAAAAATAAAAGAATGGTCACCAAATGACTCCCTTCTTGAACCACTTTAGGACTTTTGAACTATTTTGTCCTTTTTAAGTTTCCAAGCTGTTCAACCGTATGTTAAAGGGCTGTGCAATTAATTGAAATTCAATTATAATTTCAATTATTACACTCCACAATTACAAAAATAAAAGATTATTAATAGTAATTTTGCGTTGTTTATATGTATATATTTGCACCTTTTCTTATTTTAAAATCGTTTTGGGTCCAAAAGGAACTTGTGGAACTTAAGTGTTTCAAAGAAATGTATTTATCTTAATATATTTTTTTTTACATGTTTAAACACTTTCTTGTTTTGTACCAAATTGTGATTTCAGCTATTACCAAATGAATCGTGATTAATATTTTTTTCATAATCAAGCAACCCCAGTATGTTCTGTTCTGATAAAGAAACATAGTTGCCCAAATTTGGGCCACACCAGCCCTTGGTGCTGATGTGTTTTTTTTTTTTTGGTACATTCTGTGCTTGCAGGTCGGCCAACTTAACAGCAGAGACAACACGTTTGTGCTAAAGGACGGCCTGTACAAGGAGCTGCAGAAAGACTGGCCCGGTTACACGTTGGGAGACCAACAGCTCCTCAAACGCATCCTTGTCAGGTAGCTCCAAAACGCAAAGAATTGAAACTGAAAACTGAAACTGAAATTGAAAACCGTAGATGTAAAGTGTGTTTACTCTAAATTGAGGATAATCGCTACGGAAAACAAATTAATGCGTGAACATTTCACTCGTGCCGTCTAGGAGACTGTTCCAACCTCAACAGAACCTCCTCACCGTCCCCGAGACCCAGGTGAGCCCGCTACGGGACACGCCCAACTCGTCGCCGGCACACCTTCCCAAACCCGCCCCGGCGGAGGAGTATACCGACCCCCTGGCCAGCAAGAAAACCCGCATATCGCACCTGACCCGCAAAGCCGCGGCGGCGTCGGGCGACGACGTCCGTTCCGAGCACTCGCTGGACCCCCGCAAGCTTTTGGACTCCTTGTCGGCGGCGTGCGGGCAAGAAGCGGCCCGCGTGACGAGCGACCCGCTGCCCGGCGTGGACAGAAACTCGGTCAAGAGGAAGAAGAGCAAACACAGAGAGCAGGTGAGCATGACAAGGGTTCGCTTCTCAGCTCGGCGCGGGGACCCGCGAGTTAATCCGTGCAAATATTTCTAAAAGTTGACTTCGATCCAAATTCAAACTGTTGAGCTCATTCAGGACTTCTTGAGAATAATATCCGTGTTCTGTTGTACTGGACCTAATTAGGGTGGCAGGTCAGCGGGCGCTTCTCCGCTATTGGGTTGCACCCTGGACTGGTCGCCAACGAGTTACAGGGCACGTAGAGAAAAATGACCATTCGAGCCCTTCATTCGTTCCAGGCTTTTTTTTTTCATGACTTTATTCCAATATGACTTCAATTTAACTTTAAAGCAACCTTTGTTTTGTCTGTAAAACTTTATTCTCTCAGTACTAATCTGGCCACAATACTTGAAGACGGAAATTTACTCGCGGGATTCGGGATTCTCATGTTAGCAAAATTTCCGTTTTTCCAAATTCCAACGATGTACCTTTTTACCATTTAAAATGTATTAAACATTTTCTTCCGTTTTAACTGTGACTTAAGAAAGAGGAGAAGAAAAGAGGTCGCAAAGAAAGGAAAACCGAGACCAGCTCACCCGATCGAACGACTCGAGTTGCTGCGGACCGTACAGGTGAGCCCCTTTGAATATTGTATATAAATATACTTATTTATAGCCGGGCTGGGCGATTAATAATTTTTTAGATTCACTGACTCCAGTTTATTTGTGAGAATTTTTTTAATTGATTTATATTTTATTTATTTACTTTTTTGCTTCCGTAGTTCAAACCTTAAATGAACAACTTAGTTGCCAACAGAGAGAAGCTAGTTCACAAAAACACAATCACAGGGATGTGATTTTTCCGCTAATTCGCGGAATTCTGCTTTTTTTATCTCCCCCCCCCCCCCCCCAAAAAAAAAAATAATTTGATTTTTTTTTTTTTTTTTTTTTTTTTTTTTTTTTTTTTTTTTAGTAGTTCATTGTGTATGCACATGACTCCGACAGATAACATCTTCTGCTATAACAAAGACATTTGTGGTATGCTCTAATATGAGTTACTTTTCATTTGGTCATGATACAATTATTTGTTCATGAAATTTGAACTCTTCAACATTATTTATGTGTTAACTTAGTAATCACATTAGTTAGATATGATGATATTCTCAGTGATAGTTTTTAAAAGCAAAGGCAGTCCAATGTTTTTGAATGTGACTGATTTTGAGTTGACTAAAACTGCCATTTTATATGGGATAGTTCAATATACATTGAAAATTTATGCTGTTGTTTTGTCTATTTCTTTGTCATGTGAGTGCATTGAAAGTACTTAAAAACACGGAAAACCCATGAGCTCCGGGGGGCTTCGCTAGGGTGCCAGCGGCCCCCAGACCCCCGGCTAAATTTTCAGATAATTTCACTTTGGTCAAATCACATCCCTGCAATCAGTGTTGCCAATATGGCCATTTTCCTGATCCATCTAGTGACTTCTTTTTTTGGGGGGAGGGTTGTTTTTTAAGTGACAACTTTAATTCCGCTGAAGAAAAAGATAAATGTAATTTTTTTGTCTTCTGCTGTAAGTGAAGGGGAAAACAAAATTCGAAATATTTTCGTGGGGGAAAACAAAATATTTTAGGAACATGTGGCCCAGCTCAAATTGATAGTATTTTATGTATTTTTAATTTTCTTTTTTTTTTTTAACCCATTGAACTTTTGTTGACAGAAGCCGCCTACGTGACGTTTGACTCCGACTGCCTTCAAGCATCTGAGCAGAACACGGATTATTTGGCGTGAGTAGACGATCAACTCCTCAAGTCTGTTTTGCTTCTGTATTTTCTTTTTTTTTTTTTTGGTGTGTTTATGGTCGCACACTTCAGACACAACTATTTGAATACAAAGTTCAATTTTCTAAATGGCCCCTTTTAAACTTCCGGGTATTCGATTTTATACCCTTCCACATTGTTTGTGGATATCTTTGTCCACATAGGATGTTTTTTTTTTTTTTTTTTTTTGGTGCTATGTTTACTCGGCTCTGTCCTAAAGAACTGTAAACTGGGACGAGCTGATGCAACCAAAAGACAGCATGAGTTGATAAAAATACATGAAGATGACCTTTCATATTTAATTGCAATATGGGGGGAGGGGGGGGGGTTACAATTAGATTAGTCAAAATCGTTGAACGCTTAATGATAGTGAAACCCATTTTCAAATTGATTTTCACACATGACCAGCACGCCGTCGATCCCGATCGCTCGCATAATCTTGACGAATTTTCCGATTGCTGCGACGGCGTCCGCAGGATTTACACGGACATCAGCAGCCCGGCTCAGCGGCAGCGCTACAAGGAGGAGTTCAACAAGGAGTACAGCGAGTACCGCGACCTGCACGCCCGCATCGACGGCGTCACCCGCCAGTTCATGGAGCTCGACACGCAGCTCAAGCAGCTCCACCACGACTCGCACAGATACAAGGTTAGGAGGGGGAGGGGCTTACGGCTGCTTGATATCCACCCAGCGTCGTTTGTTTCACAGATAACCCAATTGTCGTCGTCTGTCACCTTTTTTACAGACTATTCACAATCAAATCGTCCAGGATTATCGCCAAATAAAAAAGGTTGGTCATTTTCAAAAATGTGCCGCACTGATTTTTGTATTTCTGCACGACCGCAACCATTTCTCCCGTCGCCCTTTCTTACCAGTCCAACCCAAGCTACAGCCAAGACCGCCTGCACTGTCAGTACCTCCACAACAAGCTGGCTCACATCAAGAAGCTCATATCCAAGTTCGACCAGCGGCAAATGGGGCAGCAGTCGGCCCCCAACTGACGAGGAGAAACTCCTCCAGGGAACGTTGCGTTAACAGGGCAACCGGCAACTCTGGTCTCGCTGCATGGACGGTCGCCGGTCGGCTGTGACGGGTCGCGCACCCGTCGGCTGGCGTGTGACGCTGGCTACTGCCAAGGACGTATGGAGCTGCAATCGCAAGCAGTGACGCACACACGATGGCACTGTGACGGAGGCGAAGAAAAACACTTTTTCGTGGGAGTATTTTTATTGTCCATGTTCACACTGAGAAGACACTGCTGTCCTCCTGATTTTTATTTTTGTTTTGTTTTTTTTTGTTCAAGGAAAAGCTCGTCAGTGTTGCTCCTATTTAAGGTACAGACATCTGGTGTTGTTCAAGGTGTTGGAATCCGTATTCAGGGATTTTTTTCAATGTGTTGCTGGATGTTGAAAGGATTCTAAGGTTGAAAACACTTTTTGCATGCTTCATGTCTTACAGAACGCATGCATGCCAATGAGTCTATTTTGCGTATGTCATTTTTGTTCACCTTCATTGCCTCAGTTATAATAAAAGAGTTTTAAAAATGGATGTGAATAAATGACATTTAACTGTATTGATACTTAGCATTGAAGCAGTCTGCCTGTAATTGCTGTTTATGTTGCATTATCACACCTGTGTGTGGACTGGAAGAGCATCCAAATAACAAGGATGGGTTATGTTTGGTTTCCAAGGTGCCTAGTACAGTGGCTTTATTTTTTATTTTTGTTTAATCCAGTACATAATGGAAATAGCTAGTTACTGTTTTTTAAGTTAAAAAAATGGTGAAGAAACATCAAAGCAGTCTGATTTTGCGCACGACAATCCACTATTATTATTTTTTTTATGTGCTGTGTGGTCAAAGTTCCCAAGAAATAAATGATCACCTTGGGGGAGAGACACCAATGCGGGACTCCCGGTTCAAGATGGCGGCGACTGGTTCCTTTTCCCGCTACCACCATTGGCCGTATTTGACCACGTAGTCACGCCTATTTTAGCCCAACACGATACCTGATTGGTTCGTGGTCTTGCCAATCACCTGCAACCCCTCACCAAGCAAACACTTTCACCTCGCTACCTATCAGCTAAATATCACAAATTCCACTCGGAAAATGTTTGCCGTTCGGTAATAGTTGAACGTGTGGTGTCACTCTGCTAATTGGACGAGCTTTTTCCCGTAAGTTTGGTTTTATTTGCCCGCGGGCTACTTTTGCAACAATATCGACAAGCTAGCTAACTGGCTAGCTTGAGATAAGGTCGCAGAGTGGATAATAAAAACAATTTTAAATTGACAGGTCGCCATATTGTCATTGATCCAGCTTGTCTTCACAGTCATGGCTGGCATGCTTCGGGGGACACTCCGACTGAGGACGTCCCTCAAACGGCCCTTGAGCATCCTCGGCTCGTCTTCATCCTCAGGTGGGCTTGTGCTACCTCCAGACCCCACCGGCTTGCGTCACGGTGTAGCCCGTGGCAGGAAACTCCACGACAGGGCCGCCGATGTGGCCAAGAAGTCCCCGCCGGTGTCGGCTCCAGAAAGGCTGCCGTTTTCCACAGTCACCCGGGAGGACTTGGACTTCTTCCGGAAGATTCTACCCGGCAGAACCGTTACTGACCCCGACCTGTTGGAGTCTTGTAATGTGGATTGGCTCAAGTCTGTCAGAGGTGATCAAGCCTTTTTTTTTTTCAAGCCTACTTTTTCTCCTTTCCGAAGTCTATAAATGATGATTCAAAATAATTATGGATTAATTTGATTACGTCTTGTGTATTTACCGTATATATTGTAAACTCGCACCTTTCTGTTCTTGGAAACAAGTTCATTAAAGTTGATTAATAACTAAGCCCTATTATCAAATATTGACAACTGCATATCAGTGATTAAGCAATTAACAAAATGTATGGATAATGTCCGTGCATCTCCTGCAGGTTCCAGTGAGGTGTTGCTGAGACCTCAGACAACACAAGAAGTCTCTCAAATTCTCAGGTTGGAAACAAATGGAGTCCCGTCGCCACTAGCCGTTCGATTAATAACACAGTTTCTCCCTCTGCGGTTAGCTACTGTAATAGCCGGAACCTGGCGGTGAACACGCAAGGAGGCAACACCGGGCTGGTCGGTGGCAGCGTTCCCGTCTACGATGAGATCATCCTCTCCACCGCCCTCATGAACAACATCCTGGATTTTGACAGCGTTTCTGGTTAGCATCCACAGTAAAGATGCGCTTTCCCCCCAACCACAGATATTGAACTCTGCTCTAGTGCTCTTATTTTATTTTTTTAATTCAAGTACGCAAAATGTGTCCAAAGCCATTCTAAATATTTTGTTTTGCAATCATTTTCCCACAAATGTCTTTATGAATGTGTACATGTTTGTTTTCTTACCGAGCCTATCTTTGATCACATGACATTACCACGGCAATTAGTATCACCTGCATTGGGTGTGCCTAATATTATGACCGCTGAGTGTATTTCCCTTTCCTCACCTTGCCAGGTGTCCTGACTTGCCAGGCGGGTTGCGTCCTGGAGCATTTGTCCGTCCACTTGGAGCAGCGGGAGCACATCATGCCCTTGGACTTGGGCGCCAAGGGCAGCTGCCACATCGGGGGCAACGTGGCCACCAACGCGGGGGGTCTGCGCCTGCTGCGCTACGGCTCCCTGCACGGCAACGTTCTGGGAGTGGAAGCGGTGAGTTTGGCAATCCACCGCAAAGTACACAACAGCTATATTTGGATGGTTTTGTCCTTTTAAGTGCATCCGGGAAATGTTCACAGTGGTTGACTTTCCATTTATTTACACATTGATTATTTAATTCGTAATACATTTGTGAAAATGTACCACAAAAAGAGTATTAGTTCGTCTTGCCACGATGGCATCCAGGTGCTGGCTGACGGTCAAGTGCTGGACTGCTTGTCCACCCTGAGGAAGGACAATACGGGCTACGACCTCAAGCAGCTCTTCATTGGCTCCGAAGGCACGCTGGGCGTCATCACCGCCGTCTCCGTCCTTTGTCCTCGCAAGCCCAAATCCGTCCATGTCATGTTTTTGGGTAGGCCCTCTTGCATTTGGGTTATCTGTTTCAAAAGAATTCAAACTAGGGCTGGGTATCGATTTCGGATTTCTAAAATCAATTTGGTTCAATTTCATGCAGTATTAATTTTTATCTATTTAATTATTTTATTCTCTATTTTAATTTGATTCTTTCATTTATATTTGTATATAATATTTAATTAGGATTTTATTGAAATAATTTAAAAAAATATATAAAGATTTTTTTCTTAAAGTACAATCCAGGCCTTTCATAAATGTAATGTTCTCTGTACGTTATTAAGAGTATTGATTTATGGTTTTAAGAATCGACACCGAGCTCTGATTTGTCCTCGTAGGTTGCGCAACGTTTGAGCAGCTTCTGAAGACCTTTCGTCTGTGCAAGGGCATGCTGGGAGAAATCTTGTCGGCTTTTGAGTTCCTTGACAGCGAATGTATGCGGCTACTCAACACGCACCTCAAGCTGGACAACCCAATTTCTGGTACGCGCAGGAACAGCTTCGTTTTTGGAGCATTTTGGCAGATTTTTCCAAATGTACTCGATGCAGTGCACCGAATCTACCCCCCAAAAAAATAGAATGCCTTCTTCCACCAGGACCAAAAGTTTGAAACGTTTTATAAAATTCAGATGCTTTTCCCAAAATTTGGAAAAAAACATATCAGTCAGAATAGTGACTTTGAGGCAAACATTTTTGCTTGTTTAATTAAGTATTTCCATCCAAAACTAAAAGTGCACTTTGATGTCGACACATGACGTCGATCCTTTCTTTCGCTTGCGCTCGCCCGCCAGATTGTCCGTTCTACGTGGTGATAGAAACGTCAGGCTCGGACCCGCGGCACGATGAGGAGAAGCTCCACAACTTTTTGGAGGAGGCCATGACGTCGTCGCTGGTCACCGACGGGACCCTGGCGACGGAGGAGTCCAAAACCAAGGTGACTTACGAGCGCCTCAATTTACTTCCTGTCTGTTGGTTTGGTCTTTTTTGTGTGCTTTGTATTGCAAACAAAAAAATGGACATACAAGTGAACTTCAAGCCTTCCACCATTAGATGGCGGCAGCAAGCTTTACAACGTCAAGCCGTTATCAGTTCAAGTATCTATTTTGTTTGCGCTTGCGTTTACCTCTTTTTTTTTTTTTTGGTATTTTCCAAAATGCTATTGAGTTAAAGATCCTCATTACAAGTTAACTTTACCAGCTATGGTTGCAAATTTAGCATTTTCCTTTTAAAATGTCAAAATCAATATATATAAAAAAAAAAAAAAAAAAAGTAACTTTAGACTTGAGTAACTTATTACTCTAGACAGACACGTTATTGTAAAGAAATGTTTTACTTTTAAATATAAGTAACTAGTAGGGGTGTGCCCAAAAAAAAAAAAATCTCATTTAGTACCAATACAGACTTGGTTTTAAATGTCCCAAAATTTATTTTATTTAAATTATTTTATGCCGTCTTGCCCTTGTTTGTGTGTGCCTTTATTGGGAGCGCTGTTCATGTAGTACACAATTTGGCTACTTGGTGGCAGTGTGGTTTCACGCGTTCTGATACTGTTGAATTGTAGCCACGTTATAGAGTAGAAGAAAAAAAGTCATGATCAAGTATTTAATTTTTTTGCATATTTTTTTAGTGAGTAATGTTCAGATGCTACTGTAAACATTCCCAAAGGGTTTTGTATGAATAGCCCAAAAAATAAAAGTGCCGCGAGTAGCGCGCTAATTAGCATTAGCGAATTAGACTGGAGTAGATCATGACGATTCTTTGCATATCTATAAATTGTAGCAGAAATCCTTGTCAATCAAATCATTTTGAATCGAAAATCGAATCGCAGACCCAAAAATCGGAATTGAATCAAATCGTGAGGCAGTCAAACATTCCCACCCCTAGTAACTAGTAATATGAAATATGTTTTGGAAGTAACTTACCCACAAACCAGAGATGCACAACCCTTCAGGACGGCACCATCGAGTACCTTTTTTATTCATTAATTCAAAGAAAACAAAACATTTGTTTTCTGGCGAAGGCTTTGTGGTCGATGCGCGAACGCGTCACCGAAGCGCTGACGCACGACGGCTTCAACTACAAGTACGACGTGTCGCTCCCCGTGGAGACCATCTACCAGCTGGTGACCGACATGAGGGCCCACTTGGGGGGCCAGGCCAAAAGCGTGGTGGGATACGGACACCTGGGTAAGAAAGACATGGCAAGACTTCCCAAAAAAATAAACACTGTCAAAGCTGCAGTGCTGCTGTTTTGCTCAGCAAATTGATGTCGTCTATTAGAAGGAGAGCTACTAGTTGAAATCGATACCATTCACTTCCTGTTTGGTTTGCGGATTAAAACAGAAAGTGGAATTATTTGACGAATGGACAGCCACTATTTATCATTATTATTATTATTGGCATTTATTTGAGGGAGGCATTTATTTTTCCAAAAGTGGATGTCTATTAGAGAACGAGAGCTTCAGCTTTGGTGTGAAGCGCTCGTTTAGTTACTCGCCATCTATTTAAGAGAAGGTGCTTATTTGGCGGAAATCCACTCCGTACGCTCGCCTTCCGCAGGAGACGGGAATCTCCATCTGAACATCACCTCCCCCGCCCGAGACGCCGCCCTGCTGGCCGCCATCGAGCCCTTCGTGTACGAGTGGACGTCGGCCCGCAGGGGCAGCGTGAGCGCCGAGCACGGCCTGGGCCTGAAGAAGAGGAACTACATCTACTACAGCAAGCCCAGCGGGGCGGTGGCCGTCATGGCGGCCATCAAGACCATGCTGGACCCCCGGGGAATCCTCAACCCGTACAAGACTTTGCCGGACAGGCTGCTGTGAATGTCGCGCTGCGCTTTG
Source organism: Vanacampus margaritifer (assembly GCF_051991255.1). NCBI lineage: Eukaryota > Metazoa > Chordata > Actinopteri > Syngnathiformes > Syngnathidae > Vanacampus > Vanacampus margaritifer. The sequence goes on from NC_135432.1 coordinate 64,662,472, forward strand.
AGAACTTCCTTCAGGCTAGCAAAGGTATTGTGAGCCGAGTTACACCTGAAGGATTATTAGCTCAATTGTGAGCCTTGAGGGGGCGTTTATTTATTCAACTGCAGTGATTAAGTCATTCAAACCCAAAAAATGTGTAATAAGATTTTTAATACTTTGTCTTTCACTTCCAATGTTTTCTTTAATGCAAGAGCATGCGGGCTTTGATGCTGCTTCTGACATGAAGCCACGGTAGTTATTACAAAAAAAAAAAAAAAACGGCCAGCAGGTGGCAGCAGAGTATAAGAGATCAGCCAAGGCTGTGTTGCAACAAGCTCTTTTTGCCAGTGTTTTCACCAGGAATGTGAATATCGATGAAACTTAACTATATTCTAATGCTAATTCTCCAAAATGGAAACAGATACAAATATATTTTTCTTCTGATGAAAAAAATGACTCTTAATCTTTCTTTTGGTGGGCTCCATGTTTTTATAGCAATAGAACGCAATATGAATATTCTGTGGGCCTTTCAAAAAGCAGTCAAAATCCAGTTTAACAGCCCGGAGCGAAGGGGGTTACTTCAGTGAAAATGGCTGGAAGTGAATGAGTTAAGGTAAGAAGGCATTTATTGTAAATGAGGACTTTGTATTGTATATTTTTTTTAAATATATGTCAATGTTGAATCTATTTTCATATCCCCCACAAATTAAAATTCTATTATGTAAAAAAACAAATGTGAACATTTCTTTGAGGTGACTACGTGACCACAATTAGATGGCTAAAAGTACTGACAAGTGATTTGTCACAAGTGCAGTTAATGTTTTATTACATATATTTAAAAAAAAGACAATGCTGCTTTTATTTTTTATTTTTGTTGTCCAAACAAAACCAGCATTTGTAAGCAGACACCTCGAGGCAATTTTCACAGCATGAATAAAAAGATTCCAACTGTGGTGTTTCCCCTCATGCAGGTGGCGACGGGAGACGTAGAGGAGGAGGAGTAACAAACACGCAGGCCGCGCTCGCTACGCCAGCAACAAGGTGGACTTTCTCCTCTGATTTGCACAAGCCGTCCAGTGGATGTAAACGGGTCCACTCCAACTTGAATAGCAGGACATTTCAAATGCATTTGGCCGCGTTCCTTTTGCGACTTTGACATCTGTGGTGTTGTTTTATGCTAGCGTTTAGCATCTTGCTAACAGCTTGGCGATTGTCCGTGGCCACATTGAAGCAGCGGATCTGGAAAGATGTCCAAGAAGTCCACGGTCCCCCACGTGGGTCCGAGTACCCAAAGTCTGCGGAAGGCCACCACGGGATAAAAAAAAGGAAGCCGGTTGGAGGTCCAACTTCTCTCACGAGTCCTTCACCTTATCCAGGCAGCTGTGGATCTTATCCAGGGTCTTTTTGATGCGCAGCGCCGTCAGCCGGGCCGACGGGTTCTGGTACCAGCACTCCTTCATCAGCTTCACCAAAGCCGACAGCATCTAATCCAAGAAGAGCAAAAGTTCATGTCCAGTACGTACGAGGGCTGGGTTTAAAAAAAGAAAAGAAAAAGATTTTCCTTTTCTAGCTTTATATCTATTCATGAAATATATTTTTCTTTTCTTTTTTTAAAGGCAGAGAATTTTTTTCTGTATTTTACGGTTTTCTTGACATTTACTGTTCACATGGATTTAAAAGGATTAAATTTATGAAAGATAATTTAGAATATTTTTTAAATTTATATTTACAATTATTGAATTTGAATTATGAAAATATTTTCATTTCATCCTTGATGCAAATTGTTGCTGCTATTGTGAAAAACACTTATGTTCATTAATTTTATAAAATTATCAAATAAAACTGAACGGAAATGCTAGAAATTCTAAAAAGGGCTCAAAACTAGAGGGTGGATTTTGAAGCGTTTCGAAAAAAGGAAAATGCACATTTTGGTGATGGGAAACAGGTTTTGCGAATAAACGCTGACAAGAACGGATACACGTCGTACGTTTTGACCGGATATTACGTCACACGTCGTACGTTTGTAGTCGCAAAGCAATGGCGGACGATAAAGTAAGGTTTTTTGTGTGGGGACGACAAACCAGAAATATTTTGGGAATTAATTAAAGAAGCGATATTAATGCCATTTTAGATGGAAAACAGCAAAGAAACACTACGGTTTATCAAGCAGTCACTTCCTGTTTTTCTTCTTCTTCTTTTAATTTACTGGTGGATCACATCTCTATGGTGTATACCGCCACCTACAGCGTTGGAGTCCCCTCTCAATATTTGCCAAAAAAGAACAGATGGAAACGGGCGTAAGTCGCATGTCTGTTTTGCGCAGTTTCAGTAAATTTGCTTAAAATATTCTAAACAACTGGACGGAAACCTGACTATCGATGCCGCGTTATACATAACGTGCACACAAAATGCAAATTCAGCGATCGGCAAGATCTGGTATGGGTCCTAGTAAGCGCGCACCGGGTCGGAAAACCAGCGATTGGGAATGAAGGGCCTCTGCTGCTCCACGCACACCACCTTCCTCATGTCCTCAAAGCTCGGGTCGTTTGGCACCTGGTCGGAAAACGGAGGCTTGTATTCTTCCACGATGCCTGCGGCGGAAAACGAGATCGACGGAAGGTTAATCCTCCAGCCGTGATGGGGAAAAAAAAAAAACGGGTCCGGTTCTTTGACCGTTGCTGTACGAGCGTCTGGCGATCTCCCACAGAACCAGCCCGAAGGCCCAGATGTCCACTCGCTTGAAGGCGTCGAAGCACTCCGTGTGTAAGCTCTCGTCCAGGACCTCGGGCGCCATGTAGCGCTTGGTGCCCACTTTGGGGTTGTTGCCCACGTCCAGCAGGTTGTCGGCCTGCGAGTGCGTCACCGCCAGACCTGCAACGTGCGCAAAACATCGATTCATCAAGTCTCATTTTTGCAGGACAAAAGGCTGAAGACGATAGCTCCCCCCCCCCCCCCCCCCCCCCGCCGCTCACCCAAGTCGGCGATGCAGCAGCGGAGCTCTTTGGTGACCAGGATGTTCTTGCTCTTCAGGTCGCGGTGCGCGATGGCCGGCTTGCCCCCGGCGCCGAAGATCTCGGTGTGCAGGTGCACCAGACCGCTGGCCGCCGACGCCGCCATGGCCAGACCCTCGCGCGTCTCCACCGCCACGCGCTGAAGGTAGTCGTACAGGGAGCCGTTCTCGTGGTAGTGCGTGATCAGCCACAGCTGCGTGCTGGAGTTGCGCGACGTCATGTCAGACGCCATGAAGCCTGCGACGTTAGGAAAAAAAGGAGAAAAAAAAATCACGTGTCTCCTCAGCACTTCCAAACCGATTTTGGTCACCGCTTGATGCCGACCCAGGATGTTTTCGTGTCTCAGGAGCACCGTGTTGTAGATCTCGGTCTCCCGGAACCAGGACTTTTCGTCCCTGGAGGAGAAGATCTTGACGGCCACGTTCTCGCCCTGCCACTGGCCTCGCCACACTTCGCCGTAGCGGCCCTTGCCTGTGCCAGAAGCCAGTATTAACAAGCAGAAAAGTCAACACGGGTACGAGACGGAAGAAAGTCATTTATGGAAAAGCCACAAAAAAAACGGCATTTGTGTGTGCACTGAAAACAAAAGGAACTCAAAGCTTTTTCCATGGAAAATTCTTATAAATATCCAACAAAAAAAATCTTTGCAATTTAGAGTCACCTAAAATGCCGGATTCCAGCTTAGTTTTTTAATTTGCCAGTAGAAGCCCATCACAGTATGAGCCCCAAATGTACCTCAAAATGGCCGCTTCAAACCAAAAATGGCCGACTTCCTTTTTCGTGGGTCCTGATATGATAAACATGTCCACCCAATTTCATGTTGATGTGTGAAACTAGTGTCAAGGGCTGTTTTCCTCCCCAGCATTCTAAATCTCAAAAATAATCACAAAACTGTGGAATGTGCTCAAAATGGCCGCTTCAAACCAAACTGGCCGACTTTGTGTTCAGTTTCCAAGATGGCTGCTAAAGTGTTCTGTATGTGTGTGATTTAGAGCTGTCAAAATTAATCGAGTAATTGATTATCAAATTAATCGACAACTATTTTAATAATCGAGTAATCGTTTGAAGACATTTTTTTAATTCAAAATTGTCCAAATCCTCAGATTTTAGCATATTAAGAGTAATTGTTCATTGATTGCTGTAGTTCATCATGAAAAAAGACTGATGATCTTCTGTGTTTATTCAAAATAAGACATTTGTAAACATCTATTTTTACTTTGGAAAACGACCGAACCGGTAACATAGTACATCAACCCCCCCCCCTTTTTTTTATATCACTATACGAATACGAAGTACAAAATAACCGCAATCACTGGTTAATAAACAGTAATCTGGGAAAAAATGCTTTTGTAATACACTATAATGCAAAATTAAAATGAATCTGATTGGTCGATTAATCGATTATAAAAATATTCGATAGTGACAGCACTAGTGTGATTAGTTTTAATGAATATAATCGTATTTGGATACTGGAACTCCCTTTTTCATTTGCTACTTACCTACACACTCCATCAGACTAATCTGCCTGGCAACAGTCCTCTGCACCAGGAAAGGAAGACCCGACCCGCTTCCTGATGTACACGAGTGGTCCAGCAGGTCCTTGAAAGTTGAATCAGGGCTTCAGACTTACCGGCATTATTTCATGGCCACATTGTGTTGTCCTTACGGCTAAAGTGCCGTCCCCCACGTTGGAGGTGATGAGTCCGTCCACGGCGCCGTGCTCGGTGTCGAACTCCTGCAGCCTGAGCAGGTGTCCGCGGTGGAGCCTCCTGCAGATCAGCGCCGACGCCACGGACAGCAACGCCAGCGCCGCCACCGGGCCCAGCGCCAGGAGTGCCAGCGTGCCCATGCCGTACCCCACCGGCTCGCCCTGCGGCGCTGCGCCATCGGCGAGGTGACAACACAGGAAGTAGAGATGAGAGTGGAATTGTGGTTTTGGTTCTAGTACAGTACATTCTAAAAAGAGTTTGGTCAAAAAGGGACCGGCGTAACTGTTTGATTTATTCACGTAACCTAAAAAGTTGGGTCAAAATGAATAACCCAAGGTCAAAATAATGGAGTAATCCACAAACATACCCCAATTTTGATGTTGGGTTGTTTTCTGGGTTATTTCAATTATTCATCTATCTTCACTCTAAATAGTTAGGTAAAAAATAATCCAAATTTGGGTCAAAAAGGGGCCAGCACAATTTTTGGGGTTATTAGATTTGACGCAATTACACAACACACACCCCAAAATTGGATTGTTTTGTGGTTTATTACAGTTGGGTCAAAATGAATAAACCACAAACCAACACAATTTTTGATGTTGGGTTATTTTCAGGGTGAAAGTGTAATTTCACTCTGAAAACTTGTTCTTAAAAATAATCCAGTTTGCATCAAAAAGGGGCCGGCACATCTTTTTGGGTTATTTATTTATACAAAAAAGTTGGGTCAAAATGAATAATCCACAAAACACAAAAATAATTGACTGTTTTGTGGGTTAATTATCACAGTTAGGGCAAAATAAATAATCCACAAACAAACCCCAATTTTGATGTTGGGTTGTTTTCAAGGTTAGTTCAGTTATTCACCTACCTTCACTCTAAATACAGTTAGGTAAAAAAAAATAATAATAATTGGGTCAAAAGGGGGCCAGTACAACTTTTTGGGTTATTAATTTTGACTCAACTTTTGGGTTAAATGAATAATGCACAAAACGAACCCCCCAAATTGAGTTGTTTTGTGGGTTATTTATTTTACTTGTCTACCTGCAGTCTAAAACAGTGGGGTAAGAAAATAATCAAATTGGGTCAAAAAAGGACCAACAGAACTTTTCCAGGTTAGTCGTTTAACCCAAAAAGTTATGTCAAAAATGAAAAACCCAACCAAAAAAAAGGTACACTCTAAAAACAGTTGGGTCAAAAATAACCCAATTTGGGTAAAAAATAAAAAGACTGGACTCAACTTTATAAATTTTCACTGTATTTTTTTTTGTTTACAAACTGACTCAATATGTTGTGTTGTTTTGTACAAAATAGCCAATTTTCTGGGTTTATTTTGTGCAAAACCACCCTTGAAAGTTGGGTCAAACTTGACCCCAAGTAGCAGGCGACTGCTACCTGAAGGCAGCAGGGCCATGACGGCGCTCCTGGTGGTGTTGCCGTTGCACAGGTGGCGCGAGCAGCAGCTGATGGCCTGGTGGGAGGAGGGCGCCGTTGAACAGTGCAAGCGCGTCTTCTTGGGACCCTCCAGGCAGCCGCGCTCGAACACCACGCCGCCGGAGCCCACCCGCACCGACGAGAAGCAGCGCGTGCCGCGGCACTGCTCCTGCAGGCACTTGGGGCTGTCGCACAGGCACAGCAGCTGACCCTCTGAGGGGCGGGACACACACGTCACACCAGGGAAGGACTATGAAGGTTTGATTGGCTTTTTTTTGGGGGGGGGGGGGGCATTTTCTTTTGCAATAATTATTACAAAAAACAGTGGGGCTTTGGGCTTTTTGCTTTGTTTTTTTAGAGAGAATTTGTCAAAATGCCGTTCTTAAATGGTGATTTGATTCATGAAGGAAACAAACGTGAAAAACTAACGTATCATAATTTGAGACCATCCCACTGCACTTATGGGTTGGGTGAGCGCGATAAGGTGTTGCCCAATACCTGAGCTCTCAGCTGATGTCTGCACGGCCCACAGGGAGAGCAGCAGCAGGGCGACGTGGACACTCCTAGCAGCCATGTTTTAGTGCACTGGAGCACACAGCAAACCATACAGTAAATACATGAAGGAGAAGAAGCCGACAGAGAGGATAATTGCGTTTACGCCCGCTGATGTTTGCCAACATTTCCTAATTGCATTTAAACGCCGGTGGAACGATATCAAGTTTGCTTTGTAAGCACAGGGTTTACCAAACGGATGGAGCGCAATTAATTAGTTTACCGGGTGGTTAGGATACACCGTCATTCTTTTAGAATTTATTCAACATTAACGATATTTTTTCTTTTTTCTTTTTTTTTTTACTGTTTACAATATTTTTGTGATATTGCTTGTAGTTTTAGCTAATATTTTTATAATTTGTGTCCAATGTGTTTTTGTTTGACTTTCCCTAATATTTATATTTGTTTTTTTTGTTTTTTTTTCAGATGGGTTCCAAGCTTGTTTCATATTAACTGCAATTCTGACTTTCCTATAGAATTAAGACCTCTAGAACAGAATAGCATAGAACTGACTTAACGCGTTCTGACTTGCATGCAAATTTGTCGAAAGAGTTCATCAGGGGACAAGAGGTGGAAATTTCGGCATGTTTGTAATCTGAAATTGTTTACCGTAATACTTATTAATTCATTGCTTTTGTTTTTCAAAAGAGGACATTCAAAAAATAACCGCATATAAATAATAATCGGGGTATTGGGGCAATTGTATTAATTTCTATTACTTATTTATTCATGTTTTCCAAAATAAAATAAACGCAAATGTCGGCATTGAAGGAAAACGAGAGGCACGTTGACGAGGCGCTTTATGAGCACAACCTCGCCGCCTCCGAGACGCCACTCGAGGCAGAAAGATGCCCGACGCCGCTTCAGTTAGCTTAGCCGAGCTAAGCTGGCTGCAGGACGGAGCAGAGGCGGTGTTAAGATTTTACCCACCTAGCACACACGGGCGACGGATTCTACCTCATCATGTCACGACTCGGTGCCCTTTTATTGGGTTGGAAGTTTTGTTGTTTTTATTCTCCAGGTAATCTGCCTCCTTTCGGGGGCCACAGCCCAGCCCACCCGCTCGCTTGTTTTGTTCCAGCCTCGTGTGACGTCATCACAACCCAAATGCATTATGGGTCGGAGGTTGCCAGATTGGTGTGAATTGGTGTGACCTACGATCCTGATATAGTAATCGTTTACAAACTAAGATAAGGTTTTAGACAACTCTAAACACATCTCTATGCTATTCGAGCATTATAACTGCGCCTCTTAAATGATCACAGGACGATAATCTTGGGCGTTGGAGCAGACCGACGTGCTTACTTGGCGGCCATGTTGGGAGGGGCAAAGTTGCCATCAGACAACGCATTAACGTTGACATTTCTCAACCGATATTTATCTTGTATCAGGCGGAATTTAAAGAGCTAGAGTGTGAAATAAAATGTTTTTTTTTTAATACTTATGTATAAATATTTATAAACTAATATTTTACTGTAACAGCCAGGAATGTGAATGTCAGTTAACTATCATTTGTACGAATGTTTGATTGTCATCAAGCATTTAATTATTTTAACTATATTTATTTATTGTACTTATGATTAATACACCATTACTTAATATAATTAATAATGATGTGTTAAATGTGATATTTACAATTGTTTGTTTGAATAGCAGAATAGTAACTCATTCTCTCTCTTTTTTATGTATAACTTAATTACGAGCAATTCACCAGTTATTTAACACAAATGGTTAAAATGCATGCACAAAACTGTAATACATTACAATTTTCATACTGTTATTTATTGTAGATTTAATTGTAAATGATTCAAATATTCAATAAAATGCATACATTTGAAAATAAAAAGGTCAGTTGAGCAATCAGAAATACAACATGTTTATGTGAAATTGTTCATTTTAATATTTTATTACTTACACCAAATCAAGTAACCAATTACTTAGTACACAATATTTGATTTAAAAAAAAATGTATAGCTCAATAAATGCAACAAATATACAGGACTCATATTGATCATTTAAATATTCAGTTTGCAGGAATAAAACTCAAAACAAGTCGTTTTAAAGTAGTAGGCGCGAATGAGAGCAGGTCCGATTTGAGAATTCCATCTGCTGCTTCCTCGCTCGCTCACGCATGCACATCGAGGATCGCATAGCAAGCCTCCCAAAGTCGCACTAAAACAATGACGTCCTTTCATGTGTGCCAGCCGGGGCAGCTCGAATGACATTCGTTTCAACCTCCTGGTGAAAATCGCATCAAGTGTGCAACAAAAAAAAAACAAAAACAGATTTGAATCGGAAAGGAGCTTTTGATTTGGCAAACGCAATCGTATCGAATCGCATTCATGTATCGAGATGCAAATTTATTTTACTGATATTTTATCATTTCAATGGAGCTGTTGTCATCACAGAGCCGCATTGTTTCTTAATTAAAAACTCCCATGCAGTCAGTGACCTGAAGCGTCCCCCGCCCCCCATGTGAAGGGGAAACGCAATCCCTGCCATCCTATCCTGAGGCAGGAATAATGCGCCCTTTAGATTCTCGCTTGAGCGACTTTTTTTTTTTCCTTTTTTCTTTTTTTTTTCCATCCTTGCAGTGAAATCCTGATGCTCTTCATCGTGAGCGGCCTGACCGGAGCGGACATGGAACTTTTCGGACCGACGTCAGCGTTCCTGTTGGTGCTGCTGCACCTGCTTTCTGTCGGCGGTGTCGTCAATCCCAAAAGCACAGGTACGAACAACTCCTGATTCTCGTTATTGGTGTGGGAATTCGAAAAACAAAAATCTTTGAAGAGGTGAAGTCATGCTTCCACCTCCAGTTATGATTTGTATTTTGTAGCAGGTTCTCAAACTGTGTGTGTGTGTGTGTGTGTGTGTGTGTGTGTAAGTGTCCTGGTGTGTGGTATCCGATGCGGAGGAGCAGAAGTGCGCCGACCTGGCCGGGAACGCCACCGCTCGGAATATCCGAGGGACTCTGCGATGCGTGCGAGGCCTGAACGCCAGAGACTGCATGGAGAAAATTCAAGTAGGTCTCCAAACAAACACCTGAAAGTCCGACTTTGGTAAAAAAAAATCGACTTGGCAAAAAGATTGCAAATTTAATAGATGTGAATTATTCACGCCCTTTTGTGACTGACTGGACAATATTGGTTTTTCAATTATGAAACAAAATTTAAATTTGTCATTCTAAAGTAATGTTGCGTATAGAAAATATGATTTAAATAGTAGTTTAACAACAAAAAAATCAGCTTACACTCTAAAAACAGTTGGGTCAAAAATAACCCAACTATGGGTCAAAAATGGACAGATCCTCTACTTGGGTCTATTTGACCCAACTTTGAGTTAAGAAATGGCTCTTTTCGTGGAAAAACAACTCATAAAATATTGGTCAGATCCTTTACTTGGGTCAAAAAAATTGGGTCAGAGTCATTTTGTATAAAACAACCCAGAAAGTTGGATCAAATTGACCCATAAAGCAGATTGGTCCATTCTTGATCCATAATTGGGTGACTTTTGACCCAACTGTTTTTAGAGTGTACAATAAGTTTGATTTTTTTTTGTTTGTTTCTTGTAAAAAAAAAATTAAAAAAAAGTATTTTTATGAACTTAGCTCATTCACTGCCATTGACGGCTATAGACGTCAAAAATTCATTTGAACTATTTAAATTAGTTTCACATTTTTTTCCACTTTTGTTAACAAGAGTATGAAAACCAAGGGAAAAAAATGTATTGTACATTTAGAACAGATAAAAACTTTGTGATTAATCTTGACTAGTGAAGTCATGTGATTAATTAAATATTTTTTTAAATTGCCTGATGACCCTAATAAATAAAAGAAAGGGAACGATTATTAAAAATTAGGGGCGTCAGACGATTACATTTTTTAATTGTAATTGACCGCATGACTTCAATAGTTAATCCATGATTAATCACAATTTTTTTTTATTCATTCTAAACGACCAATAAAAAAATTCTAGGTTGTCACACTCAAAAAAATGTGAAACTTATAGAAATAGTTCAAATGAATTTTTGACGTCTCTAGCCATCAACGGCAGTGAATGAGTTATCTCATGAAACAACCCCCCCCCCCCCCCCCCAAGAACTATGCTTCTATATTGCAGAGAATCCAATTTCATTCTGTGGGCTGGAACAGATTAATTGCTTTTCCATTCTCTTCAATGGGAACCCTTACCTTGTGACTCGAGTCCCAAATTTCCACTGCATGTATTTTAAAACGAGTAGAGATTTTCTGCCATCGCGTTGAAGTGAATAGAGGACTTTTTTTTTTTTTTTTTGTGGTCAGAATGGGAGCGCAGACGCAGCCTCAATGTTTGCGGATGACATTTACGCCGCCGGTCTGTGTCACGGCCTGGAGGTGGCAGCAGGCGAGTCCCTCAACGGAGTGGGTAAGCATAACCTCACAATCATGTAGAAAAAGTCAAAGCGCAAAGCATCATGGTCAATGTAGTTCACAATGCTGTGTCGGGCCGAGGTGGGCTAACGGAGATTAGCTGCTTTTAATATCGACAACATCGTAACAGTTTTAATATTGTGATGTCGTTACATCCCTAGTAAAAAATTATATCACTTTTTTTCTATTAACTCATTCACTGCCATTGACGACTATAGACGTCAAAAATTCATTTGAACTATTTCTATTAGTTTCACATTTTTTTTCCACTTTTGTTAACAAGAGTATGAAAACCTAGAGAAAATTGTTTTTTATTGTACATTTACAACAGAAATAAAATTTGTGATTAATCGCGAGTTAACTATTGAGGTCATGCAGTTAATTACCAACAAAAATTGAAATTGCCTGACACAGTCTAAAGAAGAAATTATTAAAAATTAGGGACGTCAGGCGATTAAATTTTTTAAGCGTAATTAATCACATGACTTCACTAATTAACTCACGATTAATCACAAATTTTATATCTGTTCTAAATGTACAGTATAAAAAAATTCTATGGTTTTCATATTCTTGTTAACAAAAGTGGAAAAATGTTTCACTAATAAAAATATTTCAAATGAAATTTTGACGTCTATAGCCGTCAATGGCAGTGAATGAGTTAATATCGACAACATCGTGACAATTTTAATATTGTGATGTCGCAACATCCCTAGTAAAAAATGATGTCACTTTTTTCCTATTAAATGTGACTTTTGTCTTCAAAAAAAAAATCCAACCTCCAATTTAAAAAAAAAAAAAAAATTTTTAAATCCCCCCCGATCCATCTGGCGAGCAGACGGCGTGAGCTACTACGTGGTGGCGTTGGCTCGCCGCTCGTCGTCCGACTTGTCCCTGCTGGAGATGCACGAACGCAGCTCGTGCCACCCGGGCATCCGCACCACGGTGGGCTGGACCGTGCCCGTGGGCTACCTGCTCAACACCTCGCAGATCAGCCCGGGCCACCAGTGCAACTTCCCGCGCGGTGAGAACGCGGCTTTGCTTGCGAATGGCCGATCGGTCAATAAGTCATTGTTTGATATGATATCAAATGTCATTTAACACAATGAGCAGAAAATTGTGACCAAAGATTCCTTCTTTGTGACGCAGATGATGATTTGCCGATGTGTCAAATTGCCGCAGACAGAATAGCGCCAACTACTGCAGAGAGGGATTTACTCAATGTCAGATTTTTTTATGGCCTGGTATCGAGAGCCTCCAGAAGAACCCGATACCTTGAAATAACGATATCTCGCCCATCCCTACTTTATTTTTTTTTTTATTGACGATAAGCGATTCTGAGAATGGATGTTATTATTATTATTTCTTTATTCTAATACCCTATTTTATTTTAGAAACTCACTTTATAATGATTATTATTTTTATTGTTAGATTATTTATTTATTGTAAGGTGTTTGTTTTTTTTAACGACCATATACAGTATCGTAAGGCGGGTTTAAAAAACAAAGTATTTATTTTATCACCATTGCTAAATAATTCTTATTCGTCTCTTAAAATTTGTATTTATTTTATTTTATTATTGTTATTTACTAGATTTTAATGGACTTTTTTTTTTAATTAACTTTTATTTAGGAATATTAATGGCATGGTTCTTTTATATATATATTTTTTATTTTAGCATTTGAATTTGTTTTAATGTATTACAGTAATTGGTTGTATTGTATGACCTGTTTTTTAATTAATTAATTAAAAAATATATATATTTTTTAATTTAATTAATTAATGTTCCAAAAAATGTTTTTAGAAATTTTTATTCATATTGTGGCGTTTACATTTATTTATTTCTGATTTGACCATTTTTAATATTGTTGTCATTTCAATGATTCATTACACTTACATTTAGTATCATTTTGATATGTTAAAATATTTTGACATGATTTGCATATTTTGGGGAGAAATTGCAGGTCTCTCCTGTGCATGACCCCTTTGGAACATGAGGATCTATCAGGTGTGTGTGTGTGTGTGTGTGCGCGCGCGCGTGTCCCCTCCCAGCGGTGGGGAACCTGTTCGGCTACAGCTGCGTGCCCGGCATCAAAGACCCCCAACACGACCCGCGCGGCAACAACCCCAAGAACTTGTGCGAGGCCTGCATCGGCGACGACAGCGACCGCCACATCTGCGCCAGCAACCCCCGCGAGCGGCACTACGGCGAGGCGGGGGCCCTCAGGTACGCTTTGTCCCGCCGTGACACGTGCATCCCGGGGAACGCCTGTCTTTTGTTCCCAAGGTGCGTGGCGGAGAACCTCGGCGACGTGGCTTTCGTCAAGCACACCACCGTCTTTGACAATTTGGATGGTGAGTGACATCACGACACACAAAAGTAGGGCCTCGGTATACGTGCCTTAAAACCGACGGACGGATGTGCTCTTCATGAAGACGTCTCATCAGTACGGCAAGAAATTTGAATCATTCTTCGCGGAGGATAAAGAATATATGACTGCAATTACGGTTGTATTATAAAAAAGTTACCTCCGATATTCTTGAATCTATTAAATACTTCCTAACGTTACCTTAAAGCTACAAAAACACTCCCTAAAAGTTACCTTAATACTCCTAGATGTACTCAAATGCACCCTAATTACTCTGAAATGTACTGGAATATTCCCTAAAGTTTTCAAATACTCTTTAAACAATTGAAATACTCCTCAAAAGTGACCTTATTACTCTTAAATTGAATTTAAAATCTACTAAGTCACATCAATACGCTTAAATCTACTCAAATACTCCCTAAAGATTACCTAAATACTTTTGAATCTGCTGAAATACTCTCATAAAGTAACATGATATTACATAAATACTTTAGAATCTATGAAATACTCCCTAAAATTGACCTAAATACTCCTCAATGTACACAAATACTTTTTTTGAAAATTAACCTAATTACTCTTACATCTACTCACATACTCCCTAAAACTTACCGATAATATTTTATTATATCTAATTATTATTCATATTGGCTTAAAGATTAAGATAAATCTACCCAAACACACCCTAAAAGTAACTTCAATAATCTTAAATGTATGAAATACTCCCTAAAAGCTCTTAAAGCTACGGAAATACTCCTGAAAATCGACCTAATTACTTTTAAATCGACTTGAAATACTCCTTAAAAGTTACTCTTAACTCTCGTCAAATACTCCCTAAAGATGAACTAAATACGTTTCAGTCTCCTGAAATAATCCTAAAAAGTAACATAAAAGTACATGAATACGAAATAAATCTATTTAAAAAAAGTCACCTTCTATCCGATATACTCACTTAAATGGACCGAAATACTTTCAAATCATTTAAATACTCCCAAAAGGCTAAACTTGTATTAAATCCATTTTTTTCTTGTAAAAATTTCCTTTCCAAAATTACATTTAAAATAAAAATCTTATTGGGTTTTTTTTGCCTTATGAAATGTGTTCCCCCTCGGCAAAAAACTCCACATTCTGCACCCTTGTGAAATAATGCGGCCTACCGTACCGTACCATATACCGTACCGTACCGCATACTGCACCATACCATATACCGTACCGTACCGCACCGTACCGTATGCTGCACCGTACCGCACCGCATACCGCACCTCACCGTATACCGCACCGTATTGTATACCGTACCGTACCGTACCGCACCGTATGCTGTACCGCACCGTACCACATACTGTGCCATACCGTATACCGTACCGTATGCTTTCCCGTACCGTATACCGCACTGCACCGTATGTTTTACTGTACCATATACCGCACCGTATTGTATACCGTACCGTACCGTATGCTTTACCGTACCGTACCGCACCGTATGCTGGACCGCACCATACCGCATACTGCGCCATACCATATACCGTACCGTACCGTACCGCACCATACCGTATGCTGCACCGTACCGCACCGTACCGCATGTTTTACTGTACCGTATACCGCACTGTATTGTATACCGTACCGTACCTTTACCGTACCGCATACTGCACCATACCATATACCGTACCGTACCGCACCGTACCGTATGCTGCACCGTACCGCACCGCATACCGCACCTCACCGTATACCTCACCGTATTGTATACCGTACCGTACCGTACCGCACCGTATGCTGTACCGCACCGTACCACATACTGTGCCATACCGTATACCGTACCGTAACGTATGCTTTCCCGTACTGTATACCGCACTGCACTGTATGTTTTACTGTACCATATACCGCACCGTATTGTATACCGTACCGTACTGTATGCTTTACCGTACCGTACCGCACCGTATGCTGGACCGCACCGTACCGCATACTGCGCCATACCATATACCGCACCGTACCATATGCTGCACCGTACGCATGTTTTACTGTACCGTATACCGCACTGTATTGTATACCGTACCGTACCTTTACCGTACCGCATACTGCACCATACCATATACCGTACCGCACCGTACCGTATGCTGCACCGTACCGCACCGCATACCGCACCTCACCGTATACAGCACCGTATTGTATACCGCACTGTATGCTGTACCGCACCGTACCACATACTGTGCCATACCGTATACCGTACCGTACCGTATGCTTTCCCGTACCGTATACCGCACTGCACCGTATGTTTTACTGTACCATATACTGCACCGTATTGTATACCGTACCGTACCGCACCGTATGCTGGACCGCACCGTACCGCATACTGCGCCATACCATATACCCTACCGTACCGTATGCTTTCCCGTACCGTATACCGCACCGTACCCCATCCAGGGAGGAACCAGGACTCGTGGGCTCTGGACGTGGAGGCCGAAGACCTGAAGCTGCTTTGCCCCGACGGCACCGACGCCGACCTGGACGACTTCCGTCGGTGCCACCTGGCGGCCGTGCCCGCCAACGGCGTGGTGGTGCGCCAAACGGACAAGTGCCGCGTCTGGAAGTTCCTGGAACGACTGCAGGTCCTCGTTTAGCGTTACCTTTCTATCTATTGCATGTCTGTCTGTCCATCTTTATCCCGCTCTACTTTGTTGTTCTACTCGTCGCAGAACGCGTTTGGCAACTCTACGGACGGCCTGAGCATGTTCGGCTCTTCCGGCTACTCCGACTCTGACGTGCTGTTCAGCGACTCCGCCCACCACCTGCTGAGGGTTCTCGGGGGCTTCACATCCTGGCTGGGGCCCTCCTACACCAGCGCCCTGCAAGCCTTCGAGTGCGAAGGTCAGAATGGTTGCATATGGAAGGATTGGAAATGATCTGAAATAGGAATGAATGCTTTTTTTTTTTGCTTTTTTTTTTTGGGTGTGTAACGTGGAAATTTGTAGCATGTTGAAAATCGTGACCAAAGTCAATCAAATGTGCTGAATGTTTTCCATTCCAACCGGGAACGGTTATATGAATCTGTTTTATTGGGAATGACAGTTTTTTGGTTGAAAATGTTGAGTTTGCAGAACATTTTGGGAATCAAAATTTTTGTAATATGTTAACATTGGAATGATGTGAATCGGGTGCAAGCACATCAAAATAATAGGGTTGGGTTAAAAAAATATTAATAATCGATATCGAATCAATTTTTCTTTTCCAGTGTGATATCGATTCATAAAACCATGAATCGATTATTTTAATATCTCTTTTTTCCCCATAAATGAACAAGAAAATAGAATTTTAAAGGCCATTTTTTTGTATCTAAGTATTTTCTTATATTTATGAAAGACTTGACTTTTTACGCTTGATGACAATTCAGAACCTTTTTTTTATTTTTAGCTATTGAATTAGAATTATGAAAACATTTTCATCTCAATCCATGCTGATGTCAATGTTTGAATAACACTTAAGTGACTAAAACATGTAGTCTTTTAATTAATAAATAAATCATTTCATCAGTTACTGCTTCTGCAAATTTTTATATGGAATTTAAAGTTTGTGGCGTTTTTCACACCCTTGATATTTGTTCCATAATGAATCAATATTGGATTAAATCTTGTGAATTGAAGCGAATTGGGAAAAAATTTGAAATCGAATCGCTTTCAGCATTCACACATCAAAAGCCTTCCGCTGATAATAAGCTATCGTTACAAGTTGTTCCGTTTGTGTCCAACAGGCTTCTGCTGATAACGAGCGGCCGGCCGCCATCTTGCCTCCGCTTCATTCGCCTTCAGCTTCCTTGTGTTATTTCGAAAGTTGTCAAAAGGCGACAACAATGCCAACTTGATATAGTTGATATAAAAAAAATGTATTTTTAAAACCAATTTTCTTGTAAAATAAATAATAAAATCAATGAATCTGCAACATATCAACTTACTTCGAGATCATATATATATATATATATATATATATATATATATATATATATATATATATATATATATATATATATATATATATATATATATATATATATATATATATATATATATATATATATATATATATATATATATACATACATCATATCATATCAAGTCTTGTTGTGAAGAGATCAAAAATATATTTTTTCCATAGTACATCATTACTAAAAAAATACATTTTGTGTCCACTGTGGCACTTTTTCTATGGAGGTTATATTTTGTTCAGTCCCGCGGACCTCCCAAAATTGATAAAAGAAAAAAATATATATATATTTTTTAGCTCCACCTACAAATCCAAAAATGACATTCAAAAGTGTAAATATTTCAGGAACATTTTAGGATTTAAATGTTTCCCATTTATATTTTATAAATAATTTGGGGATTTAAATAGTTCAGAATTTTGACAGATTTTTTTGTTTTTGATATTAGGAGGAAAAAAATTGTGATAAAAAGAAAAACATTTGAACATTTTAGGATTTAAATGTTTTTCATTTATATTTTATAAATAATTTGGGAATTTATATAGTTCAGAATTTTGACTGATTTTTTGTTTTTGATATTAGGAGGAAAAAAATTGTGATAAAAAGAAAAACATTTTGCAAAAAAACTTTTTAAAACTCATTTGCTCCCAAGAACGTATAAATACGTTCTGTTTTAAATATTACCAGTGTCCCCAAAACTTATTTACGAGTTAATAATTAAAAAAAAACATTCAACTCAAATATTTTGTTATCCTTTGTCTTCTTGCTGACTGATGTAATATTTTATTTTTAGATGTTTTAATCAGATTTTTTTTTTTTCCTTTGCACCCTGCATGCAATTTAATATCGATATTTTTGCTCAATAAAACACAAATTTGTATTCGATTCTATATGGAGGTACATTTAATATCATTTCTAACACACACATAATATAAAGTACTACAATGAGGTATTTCCGTGCTTCACTTGAGTATTAATCACAGACAACATTTCGTTCCAAATCTTGTCGTCAATGTGGCGATAATAAAGTTTTGGATCCCGCCGACTCATGAGGCCACTTGGGAGATGTGCTGGATGTTGGACAGGGTGAGCTGAGCCTCCCGCGCCATCGGGTAGAAACGCCTGGAACGAATCCACAGTCTCCCTAAGACCCCCGAGACCACCAACAGGACCACCAGGACCCCCCCCAGGATGAAGATCTCCACTGGAGGGAGTCCACCTGCACCTGCATGAAAAAAAAAAAGAAAAAAGAAAACGCTGTTAGGTGGAACGCAACGCATACGAATGCTTTAGGAAGTCGGGACGTACCGAAACGGGGGTCCTCGCTGTCGAGTCGCCGTCTGATGGGTCCGTAAGACACCGTGTGGGACAACGGGATGTCTCGCCGCGTCCTCGTTAGGACATCTCCAGATGAGCAGTTCTAGGAGATTCGAAATAAAAAAATCAGGAACATTTGGAGGAAAAATGTTTTGTCAGGCGATTTTTCATCGTAATTAATCACAAATTTTATTTGTTCTAAATGTATTGTAACATTTTTTTCCCTACATTTTCATACTCTTGTTAACATCAAAGTGGGAAAAAAATGTTAAACTAATAGAAATATGGTTGCATCTTTTAGTCATTGATACAGTAATTTCATAATAATTCATAAAATTGAGTTAAAATTTAAAAAACGAGCGTGATATTGATTTGTGTTAAGGTCATTTTCTGCCACTAGATGGCATAGTTGCATTTGCAAGACATTGGTGACAGCTCAGTGCATTTTTCTTTTCCGGTTAACTCACTCCCTCGCAGCCATTTTCACTGAAGCAACCCCCTTCGCTCCCAGCTGTACTGGGTTTTGCAAGGCCCACAGAATATTGTGTTCCATTGCTATAAAAACATCGAACCCACCAAAAGAAAAATTCGAGTCTCTTCTTAGCATTAGAATTAGAGTTATCAGACGATTACATTTTTTAATCAGATTAATCACATTTTTTAATCAGATTAATCACATTTTTTAATCAGATTAATCACATTTTAGAATTTTGATTAATCACGATTAATTAATTAATCGCTTCATTTAAAAGGCTTTTTATCAACATTTCTTGCCCGCCAAATTTCAAGTGGTCATCAACAATGCGTAAAAAAAAAATAAAAATTGTGGCGTTAAAGGAACTCAAAATAAACACACAAATTTCGACACCCCCCAAAAAAAATTTTCAAGAGAAATCGAGAGACTCACGGGCCGGCACAGGCCGGGGCCGCCGTGGCAGATGTGGACGTTGCAGTGCAGGAAGACGTCGGCGTAGGAGCCGCCCACGAACTTGAACATTTGGATCCTGAACGTGGCCTCGGCGCCGCGGCCGTTCTTCAGCACGCTCAGGGTCTGTCGGTTTGTCAACACGGGGCAGCTGAGGCCCGCCCGGGGGAGAGCAGAAGAAGAACAAGACAAATGCAACATTCCTGATGGATTGACATTCCCTGCCGTGGTTTCATTTATATTTGAGCAGATTTCAATTTGAAGGATTTTCAGCAAGTCTTCGCTCACCTGTCCCGAATGAAGGTGTACTGAATGTGGCTGTAGGGATCCTTGGTGGGCGTGGCCCAGCATCTCTCCATGCGTAACATCAGGTGAGCTGGAATCTGGGAGGGGGAGGGGGAGGGGGGGGGGGTACACGAGCAAGAAAAAGGAAACAAAAGAAAGAGATTTTCAAACAAACAAAGTTGTTTCAGGGTTTTTGAATTTCAAAAAATGAAGCCAAAGAAAATATTTCAGATTGTGGAGAGATGAAAATGTTCATTTTTGACTTATTTAAGGATTTAAAAAAAAAAAAAAAAAAAATTAAAGAATTAAAAAAAAAAAATCATTATTTTGGGATAACAATTTGATTTTTTTTTTCAGTTTTTGACAAAAATTTTACAAAAGAAAATATTTAGGAAATTCTTTCCGTGAAATTAGCTTTATTAGGGATGAAAAGTGTTGATTTAAAAAAAAATAATAATAATTATATATATATATAGAGAGAGAGATAGATAATTTAAAAAAATCAAATGTAAATGAAAGCAAAAAAATGTAAACAATTAAAAAAATGAAATGTAATCAGAAAGAATATTTCTTAATGGCTTTGGATGAAAACACATTTTTGAAAATATGAACATAGATGATGATAGACATTTGAGGGTGATGATTTTTATTTTATTTTTTAATGAAAGCTTTGGGTGGCTATACTGATATCCTGCACTTTCTTTTTTTGTTTTAAATAAAACAAGCGACAGTTCATATTTTGGGGGAATGAAAATTTTTGAAAGTTTAAAAAAGCAAATTAAAAAAAACAAAAAAAATCAAAAATAGATATTTTTGGGGGAAATATTGATCAGATTTTGGGGGAGATGAAAATAAAATTGACAACAGAAAAAAACGCACAAATGTGAGGATGAAAGTAAATAAGAAAAATAATTTTCTTGAAAAAAAAAAATCTAAATTTTTGGAGGAGAGGAAAATATGAATTTGATCAACTTGTCGAATGAAGCCACCAAAAAGACGTATTCCCCCTCCAGCGAGCCGCGCCATTAGAGGGACAGCGTCGGTGGTCGCACCATGAACACTTTGACAAAGATGTCGTCGTCCAGCGTGAGCGAGGGGACGGTGGTCCACTTGTCCTCAAAGTTCTCGTCCTTGTACAGCAACATGGACACCGAGAAGTTGCCCTCCTCCGTGTTGAGCGTGATGGTCCTGCGTGTGCGTGGAGAGATCGCAATCAACACTTGGGGACCGCTAAGACCCCAATGAAGAGCTGCAGAAGAAGAAGAAAACTCACCTGACATCCACGCGAATCATGTTTTCCCCGTTGGGCTGCTGCACCAAGTAGTTGATGGGGTAGCGGCACACAAAGGTGATGTTGATGTAATTCCTGGTGACGACGTCCGTGTGGTTGTTGTGAATCGTGTTGACGAAAAGGATGTGGGTGGCGTCCGACGTCTGGAAAAGGCAACGCGACGTCACACGTACAGTAGACGAGAGATCGCTGTAGGAGTGTATCGCCAAACACACATTTCAAAAGCCCTAAACTGCCTCAAACACTAAATGAGGCTCCCTGTGAATCTCAAAAAAAATTGGGGGGAATTATTATTATTTTTTTACATTTTTTTAGAAAGAGTATTTTCAAATGAATTAGCGATTTAAATTTAAAATTCAATAAGAAAATATTCAAACTAATGTCGGTTCAAATTTTTAAGTTGCCAGAATTTTTTTCTTCCAAAAAGTGATCATAAAATGTCCAAAAAGAAAATATTCACTATAAAATGTCCATGAAAATGCCAAAAATGGCAGAATATTGAATAAAAGGCAGAAAAGAACATGTTCATTAGTATTTTTTTTTTATAAAATATTTTCAAATTAATTTGTGATTTTGATTTAAAAATGAATATTAAAAAAAATGTCAATCTAAATTTTTGGTCAGAAAAAGTTTTTTTTTTTAATACCTCAAAATGTCCAAAAGGCGATCAGAAAATGTCCAAAGAGGAAGAGCAAAATAAAATATTCACCATAAAAGAGCATATTTTCAAATTAATTAGTGATTTAGATTTTAAAAAATGTTTTTTTTTTTTAAATGTTACAGTCCAACTTTTTAAGTTGTCAGAAAAAGATTTTTAAAAAATACTTTAAAATGTCCAAAAAGTGATCATAAAATAAAATGAATTTTTTTTATAAAATATTTTCGAATGAATTTGTGATTTTGATTTAAAAAATTATTTTTTAAAAAATCCAAATTTTTGTCAGAAAAAGATTTTTTTAATACCTCAAAATGTCCAAAAGGTGATCAGAAAATGTCCAAAGAGGAAGAGCAAAAGAAAATATTCACCATAAAATAGCATATTTTCAAATTAATTAGTAATTTAGATTTTAAAAAATGAATTTTTTTTTAAATGTTACAGTCCAACTTTTTAAGTTGTCAGAAAAAGATTTTTAAAAATACTTTAAAATGTCCAAAAAGTGATCATAAAATAAAATGATTTTTTTTTAATAAAATATTTTCGAATGAATTTGTGATTTTGATTAAAAAAATTATTTTTTTTTAAAAAATCCAAATTTTTGTCAGAAAAAGTTTTTTTTTAATACCTCAAAATGTTCAAAAGGTGATCAGAAAATGTCCAAAGAGGAAGAGCAAAAGAAAATATTCACCATAAAATAGCATATTTTCAAATTAATTTGTGATTTAGATTTTAAAAAAATGATGAAAAATGAGTCCATCTTTTTAAGTTGTCAGAAAAAGATTTTTAAAAATACTTTAAAATGTCCAAAAAGTGATCATAAAATAAAATGAATTTTTTTTATAAAATATTTTCGAATGAATTTGTGATTTTGATTAAAAAAATAACATTTTTTAAAAAATCCAAATTTTTGTCAGAAAGTTTTTTTTTAATACCTCAAAATGTCCAAAAGGTGATCAGAAAATGTCCAAAGAGGAAGAGCAAAAGAAAATATTCACCATAAAATAGCATATTTTCAAATTAATTAGTGATTTAGATTTAAAAAAAAAAAATGAGTCCAACTTTTTAAGTTGTCAGAAAAAGATTTTTAAAAATACTTTAAAATGTCCAAAAAGTGATTATAAAATAAAATGAATTTTTTTTATAAAATATTTTCGAATGAATTTGTGATTTTGATTTAAAAAATTAATATTTTTTAAAAAAATCCAAATTTTTGTCAGAAAATGCTTTTTTTAATAACTCAAAATGTCCAAGAAGGAAGAGCAAAAGAAAAAAAAATCACCATAAAATGTCCATGAAATTGCCAAAAATGTCACAGAATTGAATTGAAAAAAGTCAAAAAAGAAAATGTTCAATTGTATTTTTAGACAGCAGTCCATTTGTTTAAGTTGTCAGAAAAACATTTTTAAAAAAATACCTAAAAATGTCCAAAAAGTGATCATAATTCCCAAAGAGGAAGAACAAAAGAAAAAACTTACCATAAAATGTCCATAAATTTGCCAAAAATGTCAAGGCACAAAAGAAAATGTTCAAAAAGTAACCTAAAATGAGCCAAAATAAAAAAAATTACCATAAAATATTTTGGGAAATTGTCAAAAAAAAAAAGTCAGAAAATGTATTTTAACAAAAACAATATAAAATGTCCAAAAGCAAAAGAGGAAATCTGAAATTACCATAAAATGTCTACAAAATTGCCCAAAATGTCAGAAATTTTATAGAAAAGTCTAAAAATGCGTGAAAAACAAAGTATGGAAAATAACACCTTAAAAATAAAAATAAAGACGAAAGTTAGAAGAAAATGAACGTCAAAGTCTTGGATGCTGCATCATTTTGTGTTGTGGTGCAGCTCGAATTAGCTTCTTGAAAGCTTATTTGAAAGCCCGAGCAGGAGATTTGATTGACAACGTGTCAATCATTACCATGACGCTTCCGCAGTGTGACAGATTGCTCTGAATGCTGAAGACGTAGTCGTCGCCCACTTCCACGCCTCGACATTCGGGGTCATTTAAATGCAAATCCCAGACCTGTGCACACACACGTGTCGTTAATCATCATCATCATCATCATCTTCCTAACATTCACCGTACGGGGAATTAATGGCGGCGTGTGCGAGGGTTTACGTAGACGGGGGGGACTTTGTGCAGGAAGTAGGCGCTGGGAATAACCACTTCCATGTGGTCGTTGGTACAAATGACAGTTTCGTTCAGCTCTAAATCAAAGAAAGAATGCAACAACAACAAAAGAAGAAAATAAGTACTTTTAACATTCACACTTAGGCCTTAAAACCTTTCCCGAAAAAAATTCCCGAATATGTTCCATACGCCTGTACTGTATTCTGACGGTGGCGGCCATTTTGTCCTGTACTGACCTCTGGTGGCCACGTCGCGTTACATCCGCAAGGCGAGCACGTGGGCACTGACAACAATGTCAGTCGACAGCAGGTGGCAGCAAAGGACAAAAAGGGGGCATTTTCTGCTTCATTCCACAATATTCATCAGATTGTCGTGTTTAGTTTGAGTCTAGTCGGGGCCGTGAAAGGTTTTATACGCGAGGATGACGTCAGCCGGAACCCTGGATTTTTTTTTTATTGCTTTATTTAACAAATTGAAATCAAAAGCCAAACATGGCAAACAGAAAAAATAAGGCAACTATGGGTCAAAAGTGGACCGATCCCCTACTTGGGTCGATTTGACCCAATTTTGAATCAAGAAATGGGTCTTTTAGCGTAAAACAACTCATAAATATTAGTCAGATCTTTTACTTGAGTCAAATAATTGGGTCATTTTGTATAAAACATTACAATCCAAAAAGTTGGGTCAAATTGACCCATAAAGTGGATCAGTCCGTTTTTTATTCATAATTGGGTTACTTTTGACCCAGCTATTTTTAGAGTGTGGGAGCTGATCTAAAAACAGTTACATTCTAAAAACCGATCCAATCGACCCAAGTAGAGAATTGGTCTACTTTTGACCCATAGTTGGGTTATTTTTGACCCAACTGTTTTTAGAGTGTAACTGTTTTTAGATCAGCTCTCACACTCTAAAAACAGTTACATTCTAAAAACAGTTGGGTCAAAAATAGGGAGCTGATCTAAAAACAAACACAAAACAAAACGCCACTATCGGTCAAAAGGATCGGTCCACTTTTGACCCATAGTTGGGTTATTTTGGACCCAACTGTTTTTAGAGTGTAACTGTTTTTAGAGTGTGGGAGCTGATCTAAAAACAGTCCAAAATAACCCAACTATGGGTCAAAAGTGGACCGATCCTCTACTTGGGTTGATTTGACCCAACTTTGAGTCAAGAAATGAGTCTTTTAGTGTAAAACTACTCTTACATATTGGTCAGATCCTTTACTTGGGTCAAAAAATTGGGTCATTTTGTATAACCCATGAAAGCTGGGTTAAATTGACCCATAAAGTGGATCATTTTTTTCTGAGTTTTTTCTTTCTTTCTTTGAAATGACCTGAAAACAAGTCATAAAGCAGCGCAGCACGCGTGAAGCCGTTGACAGAAGAAGAGTTTATTTAACTACGAGTTCAGGAAGGTCAAGGGTTTTTTGTGTTCTCATTTCACATCTGAGCCGCTATTGCATTAAATCTGTGTGAAATGAAGTTTTAAAAAGCAGAAAGGACTCACCTTGTTGATACATCTGCAGATCACCTCGTGAGCAGACGGCCGTCAAGGCGAGCAGCCACCAGGTCCAACACCAACTTGCCATCTTGCCTCCCCTGGGAACGTTTCGCCGCCGCCGCCGATGACCGAATGGCGCTGTCACGGCCGCAAGACGAAGCACCCGCCGCCCTGTCCCCCCCCCCCCCCTTCCCAGTGGGAGCCTCCCTCCGGCCCTAAAACCCCAGCTTGAATGATGTCCTCCAGGGCCAACAATGAGATTCCGCGCGTGAATGGGGCCAGCCCAGGGGAGTCCGAGGTAACTCCTCTTTTTTTGTAAACATGCTACGACAACAACAAGTGCGACGGTAACCATGTACGCCAGCCACCGCTCTTTGTTGTCAGCAGACTTTCAAGAAGAAGAAAAAAAAAATCTTTATGGGTTTGCGGGAACCTCTTGCGAGTGGAGCCCGGGAGCAAAGAAACGGAATTAAGAGTGCACGTGTGCGGTAGGAACAGATCGTAGAAGACACTCTTCACTTGCCGACACAAGCAGAGAACGTGAGAATGGAGGAAAATGAAAACATTCAATAATTAAGGTTACTACTTTGTGGATTTCATCTATTTTTGGGGGGGTAGATAAAATAATCAATGACAGCACTACAACCAACGAAATAGCGCAAACACAAAATGTCTCAAATCACACGCAAGAATGCCAAATAGGGCAAAACAAATACAGGAAGCGGCAAAGAAAATGCCACAAATACGAAAACAACGATATGAAGGCGTGCAAAAGGTCTTTTTTTTTTCTTTTTACAAGTTTCAATTTACAAGATTGGTTTCCAAGAGAAGGAATCTTGAGGTTTCATTGTGCCGCCAGCACACACGCACTAAAACAGCAGTTTCACACGGACAATCCCCAAAAGAAGAAGAAGAAGAAGAAAAAGAAGCAACCTGGTAAAAGGCGCTCATTTCTTCAGTGGTGACACAAGGTCTCCTTCCTGCCTGCGAGTTTACAAGCGTGCCGTCGGGTTGTCCCAACTTTTATTCCCTGCAAGTTGTGAAAACACCACAAGACTCCAAATCAATCCGACAAACATACTGGAGTGAATATTGCAATGTGCAAGTCTACGCTTTTTTTTATTAATTTTTTTTGAAAAAGTGGAAAATGAAGAGGCGCGTCCATCAATGTCTTCACTGTAAATGTTGGCCGTCGTCTTTGGTAAACAGATCTGCCAGGTCGGCCACGGTGAGCACGGCGGCCTCGGAGTGCTTCATGGCCGCCGTGGTGTGACTACAAGACCACAAAAAGATTTCCTTGATCAGGGTCAGAGTTGAACTCGTTCCCCGACCAACTCAAACTCCATTCAATCAGACAGTGGAACCATGTATGTGTCTGTTCTAAAAATAGCGCACCAGTGATCGGGCACTGTAGCTTACTGAGTATAACAAAAACTGAAAATTCATTAATTATTTTTCATTGTTCTTAGTTTCTAGTAATTAATAAATTAATTAATTAATTAATTATATAATAATTAATATATATATATATATAAGTAATTATTATTATTAATTAATTATTTGGTTTTAATTGTTCTTACTTTTAGTAATTTATTTATTTATTTATAATGATAAATTCAAATAAATTAATTAATTAAATAAAATAAAATAAAACAATACAAATAATCAATTAATTATTATTTATCTTTTTTTTTTTAAATTGTTCTTAGTAAGATACAGTGCCTGAACACTGCTGCGCTATTTTTTAGAACAGACACATGGGCTACACATGTTGTATTGGGGCTAACTAGTTCTTGCTGGCACCATGTTTTTTGCTATTGTCTTTAGTTAATTACTTACTTAATTAATTAATACTTGTTTTAAGGTACCAAATAGGATTCTGTGTAATTGGTTTAAAAATAAAATAGATTGTGTTTAATGGAAAAATTCTGATTTACTTATCCACATATACGATATATGCATATATTTATAAAAAGGTCATTTTGGAGCTGTCATTTTAATACCGTGATATCACGATATTTTTACTCACAGTTATCGTACTGTTAAAATCTAATATCATCCCATGCCTCGTTGCTAGCCACCCCACTTCCGCAAATAGCCACTAAAATCAATGTCATGATGACTGATTGCATGAAACGAAACTGAAGAAACCGTACGGTTTTGCCTCAAATTTTGTCTCGCAACAAAATTTAACGAGCTACGACTTGTGTCGCCAAAAATTCAAAATTGTGGCTCCCAACCTCTTCTCCGCCGTTTTCAGCATGGCCTGCATCCTCTCCTCGATGGTGGACTTGATGAGGAAGCGGTGCACGAACGTCGGCCTGGAGGGGCGGAGTCAGAAGGGACATTTTTGACATCATGCCATGGCCGACGCATGCAACAATCGCCACACATTTCAGCTTCTTGCTCGCTGGATTTCTCGGATGATCGTGTGATGCGTCGCAAGGAATGTTTCTGCTCAGAAAATTGTCAAATGTTAAACTTGTGTGATGTACCATCGGGGTTAAAAAAAAGAAAGAAAAAGATAAACACTGGTCAAGGTCCGGCAATAATCGTCAGACAAATATTTTTAAGCGTCAGTTCCTTCCTCGGTGCCAAAGAATGATTCACTTTCACCAACCGTACTTTTTGGGTCATATTTCTCCAGAACTACGCGACGCCTTACTTGGTTTGTCCGATTCGGTGCACGCGTCCGATGGCCTGCAGCTCGTGGGCGGGGTTGAGGATGGGCTCCACCAGCAGCACGTGCGTGGCCTCGATGATGTTCAGCCCGTTGGAACCCGTGTGCAAGGGAAGCAGGAGGATGTTGATGTTCTTCTCGTACTTGAACGAGCTCAGGTTCTCCTGAAACGGACGCAAAATAGAAATCAACACAAACATGAGAAATAATAAGCAATTATTATTACTCTCTGTTAATAATAATAATAATAATAATAATGTTATATAGAACAAGTACCGTCTAAAATGTAAAGTTTCATTAAAAGGCCAGAAATGATGCGCAATTCCCAAAATAAAATCAAAATGGCGGATTTCCTGTTAGCTTTAGCATACGGCTACACAATACTTTTTTGTAGGTCGTAGGCCGATAGGTATGCCTCGTAATTTTCACAAATCTAGCTGAATCATACAATCAGAAATACTTCATTAAAGATGTCAAGAGATAGAAAATAGGTCATTTGAGTAACATCAAGCAAAAATAGAAAAAAAATAAGGCGCAAACAAGCTTTTTGTGAAAAGACACATTTTCTGCACGACAGTGACGTTGACGTTAATATTTCTTGTTTAGTGACGCTCTGTGAATTAGATTTAATATGACAAACGCTTTGATCATTCACGTCATCCTTGAAAACTTTCTATTTCCTAAGTCATTGTAATTGGATACCCGGGAGCCCATTGAAAAGAGATACAATGCTGCCATCTGCTGGCCATAGTTAGTGAGTGTTTTTGGATTTCACAAACCAGCGCTGCAAAAGACGATGCGCTGCCCATTGAGAACAAAAAACGTAGTAAACGTCAATTATCGTTTTTGGTGGCATTCATTGGGTTTTTAGTGTACGGCATTTAACGTCTTTGGCGGTAAAAGAGATCATTATGTCATTTCTTTCATTCGGAGGAAGAGCTATCACTTTAATATATGAGGGGGGGGAAAAGTCGCACCTGAGTTTAAATCTCAGGAACAACCACACTATGAAAAAAAAAGTGAGATTTATAGTGCAAAAAATAGTTATTGCCAAGTTGTATATGCTCAAAATGGAGTAGTTAAAAAACAAAAACAAGTTTAGTCGTAACACCTTGTTCTTTGTATACTTAGACTTATATGATAATACAACAAAAGGTTATTTCCTGCCGAAAGAAAAACTAAACTATACACATACTCACCCACATACAAAAAAAAAAAAAAATATATATATATATATATATATATATATATATATATATATGTGTGTATATGTATATGTATATATATATGTATATATATTTAAAAAAAAAAAAAAAATTATTAAATTTTTTTAATTTATTTGTTTGTTTGTTTTTTAAAAAAAGGAGAGCAATGATGATGTCAAATCGAATGAACAATACTGAGCTCTCCTGGAAAAAAAAAAGAAAAAAGAAAAACTAAACTAAACATATAAGCTATTAACGTGATGCTCTTTTTGCCGCACAAACCTGGAATTTCTGGATTCCGTTAATTTGCGAAAACTCCATGTTGTTGTCAAACAGCGCTTTGGCGATGATGTCCAGGACGCTCTGCCACTGAAAATAGAGAGGGAGAAGCCACGCAGGTGACAATTTGGTAGAAAGGCGGCGATTGAAAAACCCGCAATGGCTGACGTGTTACCGTAGAGAAGACCAAACACTTGGCACCCGGGTCGCTCACTTGGATCTTTTTCAGGGTTCTCACCACCGCCTCCACCTTGGTCGAGTGGCTCCCCTGGGAGAAACGCAGGAGGGGAGGCGGTTTAGCCGAGGGACCGCTCTTGTATGCCTCGGTAGGTGCTGCTGTTTTGGCTAGCAACAAAGTCATAATGCGCTTAACCGCTAAAAGGGATACTTGACCCATGAAGCCATTTTCAGCAGTGAAAAGCTCATATTGTGTCCAGAATGAATTTGATAACTTCATTATTTTGTCTTGTACAATTGATAACTTTAAAAACAATTGAAGATGACATCATCTGTGCTGAGGAAGTAGGTAACGACCAATCATGGCTCACCTGTAAGCTGTGCCATGATTGGTCGCTACCTACTTACTCAGAACAGGTGATATCATCTTCAGTCATCAGCAAGTAGAAAAATGATGATAATGAAGTCATCAAATTCATTCTGGACAAAATTAATTAATTATTAACTTTTTACTGTTGAAAATGGCTCAATGAGTCAAGTATGCCTTTAACGCAGTCTGTGTCTGAACAATAGCTCTGATGGAAGCACAATTACCATCCAAAAGTGTTGCGGGAAAGAGGTTTCTAGTTTTTTTTTTTCTTTGTTCTTTTTATTTTTTTTTTTAAAGCTTTTTATATTAAATGTCAAAACATTTTATGGATGTAATTTTTCTATCATTTTTATTTGATTTGTTTCAAACACACAATTTATTTCAATTACATGTTTCCAAAAGAAAACAATTTTTTTGTATCTAATTTAAAAAATATATTAATTTGAATTCCTATTCATGAAAATGATACGTTATTTGAATCTAACTTTAAGAAGTGCTTCCACATTAAATTTCATATCAAAGAAAATCTTACTTTTTAAAAATGTTTTCAAATATTTTTGAAACCTTTAATTATTTTTTCTGTAAACCTTTCATTTTAAAATACTTTTAGAAAATACCCATTTTACATATAATATTTTTTTACTTTTAATTTACATGTGATAAAACATCTGTGAGATTCATCTCCGCCTCAGTAGCTGCTTCTGTTTTGGTTAGCAACACAATTAGCTTAGCAGGAAAAGCTATGGACTGAGATATCAGATTTTTTTTTTTCCCTAACAGAAAAACAGAGGAGGTTAATTGTATTTAGCAGGTGGCCATCTTGTTGAGCAACCTTAACTGGGACGTCCTGGTCCGGGCTGGACGCCTCCGTGGTGAAAACGTAGGAGATCTCGGCGTGAGATGTAGTCTGCCTGCAGATGGCGCAGTTGATGGCTCGTCGCCGTGAGCCCACGCTGTACTGCTCAAGGATGATGGCGATGCACTGGTTGCAGAAACAGTGGCCGCACGTGAGCACTGCCCACTGACCCCCACCCCAAAAAAGAGAGAATATGTTCATTAAAATAGCACAAGGAAGCACCACAACAAAGAGCCTCTCACCTCCAGTCCGAGCGGCCGAGCACAAATGGGACACGGTTCTGGGTTCAAGCCGCCAGTGGACTTGTCCTGGGACTAAAATGGAGAAGATTGGCAACTGTCATCGTAGGCACGGGAGGAGGGGGGCGGGGCTAAAAAAGGTGAAGTACCTTCTCCAGGTTTGTCAGATATAAAAACTGTCCCAGCTTCTTTTGCAGCTGAGATTTGGCCACTGCTTGGTCGTTGAGAAGCTTCACGCGGTTCTGCTCCACCTGCAAAGGTCAAAGATCACACCATGTTGACACCATTTTTTTTCTCTTTGCAGTTGCATTATA